>NW_026260159.1:0-114105 GCF_024291825.1 Alternaria postmessia | reverse complement strand
TTTAAGAGCTCTAAACTGAACTGACTGATAAGACGAGAGCTCTAAACTGACACTGAACTGACTGCCAAGCAATCAGTCAGTCAGTCAGTCTCATCAGTTTGGATTGATTGTTAGCAACTCTGGTTAGTGACTGTGATTGTTCATCTACCTAGAGCTGGAGGACATACCATTCTGGCAAGTAAGCAATGCATCTAAAGGTATGCTCGATAGGGATTGTGCGCTGCTAACGCGGCAGAACAAAAGACTCGTGAGGAAGATGAGGGATTGCATCGTGCTTGTTTCTCTAGACTGCAAATCAAGAACTTGATGGAGGCATGAATTAGACGTGGACTGTTATAACTGGCAGAGTTCCTACTTGTTGCTTTGGAAGAATTCTCGGTTCCCCTCTATCCATCCGAACTGCGCTGTCCATCATGCACATAGTCAGCTGTTTAACAGTGAAGCTCGTACCGAGGTCACGCCGGGCCAGAAAAAGCATAGAGAAACGACACTGACGCTGGAAACTCGAGATCAAGTCAATGAACTAGAACCAGATATCCCAAGGCTTAAGCTACCAGTAGTCTTTGTGGGGTTGCTCGGCATTTGCCCCACGTATACGATCTAGTAGAACGGTCCGCTGCCAATGCGGTCGTGTCGTTGGACTAGCGCGAATCAAAGCCGAAAAAGCATCCTTGTGGACAGACGTTGAGAATGCCCATTGCCCGTTTTCGTATGTTTGCGTGATTATCATGTCTCTTGCGAAAACCATCCTAATGCAACCTTTGTCGTTATTACAACTTTCCGCTAGAGACCATCTCTCTAGACGCAGCGCGTCCGAGAATCAGAGTCACTTTTTAGCTTTCGATATTGAATGGTCCTCTCTTAAGGGCTATTCTCCCACGCTCAAGTTGAGTCTCTATAGGACATAGGGTTATGTATAAGTGATTAAGTATTTGTTGATTGTGAATATGATCAATGAGCGAACGTAGGTCTTCGCAGAAGAAAGCGTCAGAAGGTAAGACTTTGGAACGGAAAGTTTGCAAAAGAATTTGGAGTAGATCCCGGATCTTAGTTGTCACGCCGGATGCAATGTTCGCGAATGGATGCGCTTTAGCCTATCCGAATTAGCGGGTTGCATGTCGCATGAAGTAACGGAGTACAGGACCCAAGAACTAGAGAAAAAGCCAACAGTATAAGAACCCAGCTTTGCAACACGTTTTGTTGTGCCAACCTCGAACACACAATCTACTCATCTTACGTATCCAACAATACACACAATGAGATCTTCAAGCATCCTCGTCCTCGGTTTGGCCGCAAACACCTTTGCCTACGCGCCACAACAAGTCCTCAGCTCGCTCGGCCTTTCCGGGAGCTCTTACCAGTGCGACAACGGTATGTAAATCAGGATGAAAGTACCTCTTAGCATCACTAACGCGATGCAGGTGCGAAGCCGTCAGTCGTCTGTAATGACGCATCTGACAAACACAACTGCTCTTGCACTTGTACCAACGGCATCAAGTTTGACCAGCCTCTCGATCCTTTCTCCTCCGCAACCAATGGAGGCAGCAGCCAAGTTGCCGACAATGCTGTATGCCAGGCCGACAAAGACCGTCTGGCGGCCAGGATCACAGATCTCACAAAAGGCCAACAAGATTTGCTTGATCAAATCAGTACCTACCAGAACACCTACCATTACCAGGGTTGCTTCACCGACGCCGACCCCCATGCCATAGATACTGTTATCACAACGGATATGCAGCTCACGGTGGAGAAATGCCAGACTACATGCCAGGCATACAGGTACTTTGGTATCAACAACGGCCATCATTGCCATTGTGGGAGCAAATTCACAAACCCAACGAAGGAGATTAACGAGGCTGATTGTAACGTCCCTTGCGATGGTAACAAATCGCAGACGAGATGTGGAGGAGCTTGGAAGCTATCAGTCTATGCGAAGCCAATTGCGAACATTGTTTGAGATGGGGTAGCGATGAAGAAGGGTTGACAAAATTGGGCAGTAGTTCTCGGTAATCTAGTACTAGTGAGGGCAAATAATAGGGCTTATCCCAATCGTACCTTTTCAAAAGCAACGGCTGTTGTATCAATCTGATGTTTCCTTCTCTTCCTATCTCCCCATGAAGCTCCCGTATAGCGCGAGGATGCAATTATGATTATTGCAAAGTAGGTAGTGTCCTCGCGTTATTCAGTTCGTCTATTCAAGACGCAAAACTTAGCAATACACAGGCTATCACAGTGAAGACAAATCAAGACCAGACCAGACCAGACCATCTCTCTCTTTCCCTCGCTTTCCTTCATCTTCACCATTGAACGTCTTTTCACCATGAGGGGAAGAGCTACTTCGTTACTGGCCCGAGCTTCTGCTGTCCGTTTGCACGTTCGTCCATACCTATAAGCACCAATCGAGCCATACCATCACAACAACAATAACAACACGCCGAGAACAACACATTGCAAACACCCACCTTGAACTATCATATTTACGAAATCTAGCATACAAAAGGTCAGTCAGATACAGCTTTTCCCCATTCCCCTTTGCACGCTGCTGTTCTTTCTCCCACTATGAATATCCAATTTCACACCCGGGGTATCCCAATGTTTAACTCTGGACTGCTAGTCTGTTTCTCAAGGTCACGATGGCACCTCGTAGTCACGGAGGCCAACAAGATACCTCTTGTTGTGTAGGAGATGGTTCTCATCTACCCGTTGTGGGTGTCGGTGTTACACACTCAACAGAACGAGATCGCGGTGTCCTCAGCGCCAATACTGGTGCGGGTATCAACGCCAGATGCTCCACTGCGACCATTTCTCGTGGTCGTGATGGTAGTAGTCATGCTCACCGACGCCAACGCACTACACAAGTCCATCGTGGTGCTGTCGGTCCCCGTTCTCAGAACGGGTGTGCTGGGAGACGTCAAGATCATGTCAGACCCAACGACGACGACAACTCTAGTCATTCATTGACCTCTCGCACTCCGACCGGTACCATCAACACCTCTACCAGCCTAGCATCCAGCATGCGCTCTCCTACCATACTCCCCATTCGTCGTGTCAACTCTTGCCCAGGCCATCTTTCAACTACCCTCAGTGGCCCAAGACTGACACGCATCTTGCCGGAATCTCAACGCCGTCTCGATCCTATCACCCTCGCAGGCCTCGAATCTTCCTTTTCCATTCCCCAGAAGCCTATCCGCATTCTCGATACCCTCCCACCTAACTTCAACGCCACCACCGCCAACGCTGATAGCGGTGGGACACCCAACCCTATCGACTCCATCAGTGGACAGGTATACGCGTAAGTCTCCCCCACACCACCGTTCAACCTCCTTCTCCCCCTTTTACTTCTTATCCCAGACCTACACAACTTGTCGTTGTATACTAAAGTAATCCTTCATCTAGCCCTCTCCCCGCCATCCTCCCCAAGACCCCCAAGCCACGACGACGACAACCATTCTATCGCGGCAGAGATAAAGTAAAGGGCGCTGTCACGAATCCCAATCTCCGCGCTATCTTCGCCGATAAATCGTATCCCAGGGAGCGGAGGAAGGCTGCTGGGGAGCGACCTGTGCTGAAGATGGGGATTAGTAAGGAGTATGAGTGAGTCGAGTCAAAATGCGACTCTCGTCTTTGCAATATACATGGCATCGCTGCGGGTTGCTTCATATGGAATATAAAAATTTAGGGTGATTGGGTCTTGTTATGCTGCGGCGTTGTGGGGATTCAGGATGGTGAGAGCGGATGATACCCTTTTTTTTTCACCTTGACTGGGCTCCTTTAGCGGATACTTGTGGGTGGATGGATTACTGTCGGTAGCGGTATGTGAGAATGGTATTTGTAATTTTGACATGTACATCTGAAATGTATCTCGCTAACACGGTACGTGAGTGCGTCTGCAGAACATAAAGTAAGAAACATATGCTTGTGAAGTAAATGCCACATCGGTTTCAAGATACCCCTGTACCATCCCGATCAAGCAAGGAGATAATATCCAACAGACACCGATACAACCAGGAAGGGACACGAAGATCAAGTTTTCACGAAGAAAAAAAAAATTGACATTAAATCCCTTATATAACGCGGCCCTCCATTCCAGCCACCCGTGGCAAAGAAAGAAGAAGTTGGCCTTCCCGAAAAAAGAATTTACATCTCTCACGACTCTATATGTACAAACATCCTCTCGCTCAACCACCTCACGACCCCACAGCATTACTACTAACCGTCCTCTTCCACCCACCCCACCCCCACCCGCCTCCATTCCCACTTGCCGGCTCCTTGGGAACAGGACTAGGCGTAACAGCCGGAGTCTGCGTGGGCGTAGCAAAAGGCGAACCACTCATCGGACTAGCAGCATTACTACTACCACTGCCAGCACCGCCACCACCACCACCCTGCGACATGACCCTCTTCATACCCTCAAATCTCGATCGTAATTCTTCCAACTCCTGTCTCGCAACCGCCTCTGCCGTCTTTGCATTCACCAGCTCAAGCAGCAGCGCCTCGTTATCCGCCGGACTATTATTCTCCGTCGCGCTCAAAACACTCTGCGTAGCCAGACTACTCGAGCGCTTGGCAAACGTCTGATGCGGAGGAGCAGAGTATTGTTGGTGGCGTTCGGATTTTTGGCTATTCGTTCGTCCAAGGCGCAACTCTCGCAGGCCATTCGTCGTTGTTGTGGATATGGAATCAGAGGTTGTGGAGCGAGATAGCGTGGGTGGCGTGTCTGGCGCGTTACCGTGGTCCGCTGATGTCCAACTCGCTGCCGCACTCGCCTTGCGTGCATTCTGTCGTAGTTCCTGGACGTTCTTCTCAAGCCGCTGGTTCTGGTTGTAGGAATCTGCTAATCTGTGTCGTGTATCTCGTAGCGCGTCACGCGCAATCTGCAGTTCGGCGTCGCGGTCGGATAAGTCACGGGCGAGCGCGTTGGCGCGCAGTGTTTCGTTGGCGAGCTGTTCTTTCGTGCGTGTCAAAGAGTCTCGCAGAAGAGCTTTTGTTTCGAACATGGACGAGGCGCGGTGGTGGGCTTGGATGTGGGGGAAGCGGGATTCTAGTGTGTCTACTATTTCTATGGCTTCTTCCGATAGTTCGGGAGCATCTCCAGGCGGGGTGAGATTGGGTGGAGATGTGATTGTTGTTCGTCGGCGCGACGCGCGGGTTGATGGCGCGGCGAGTGTTGTAGTCTTCTTTCGGACTTTGTCGACAACGGTTCGGACTATCCTGTGGTCTTCTTTGCGGTCTTCGCGCTGCTTTTGCAATGCCGTTTCGAGTTCGCTGTTTTGGCGTTGGAGCTGGCTCACGGACATGAGCAGTTGCTCAATCTGATAATGCAGGTCCCGATCTTTCGCCGAAGCGCCCATGGCCATGGACCCGTGTCCCGACTTCATCGACAACGCATCTCCATTTGAGGCGCGCGAAATGTCCGTCATGGCTGTACTTTGTGTCGCAGCCGAAGCGTCAGATTCGGCAGTTGAGTTGAGTGTTGAGGCAAGACTCTGTTTGGACGCGGAGCGCCTGAGGAAGCTAACCGGTCGTGAAGGCGCGGAGAGACCCGGGCTCAGTGAAACGGATTTGGTAGAAGAGTTGGACGGACCCCACAAGCGTCCCAGGAACGACGTGGCAGATTTCTGGACTTGCTGCTTGGACGAATCCTTCTCCTGAGCTTCCTTGTACTGTTGCTCCAACCCTTGCAACCGCTCGCGCGTCACGTCATTTGTGAAACCAACGAAATCTCCGACCAACTCATCCGCCGACCCCGCGTTCCGCCCATATGGGTCCCAGAGTTGCCGCCCCAAAAGCAATTGCATCACGTCTTCGAACTCTGTGAGAGACAGCAGCTTTTGTTCGTTGCGCTTCATTAGCGCGAGCGCGACGCGCATGATGGTCTCGGATGCGCCCTCGGCGAACAGCACGTCGTAGATGCGGAACAACATGGGCAATGGGCATGTGACTGCGAAGAAAGACAGGAACCATTGCGACAGGTAGGCGGACTGCACATCTAGCTCATCAAGATGCTGGGCTAGTTGTGGCATGTGGGAACGAAGCAAGTTCTGGAACTGGAAGATGCGGAGGTGGAGGCCAGACAGGTCTGGCAGGAAACAAGAGCGCAGATCATAGTCTTCCATGAGTCTAGTTTGGTTAGCTGACGTCGCTGTATGCAGGGCAATGCAACCTACCTCACAAGCACGCAAAAGGCCTCCTTGTCGCCCATCTGCATAAGCAGGGGGCCGACAAGGAAACCGAGACCCTGACAGTAGCCAATTTTGTGGTCATACAGACTGAAGCATTTGAGCACGCGACCGAGCATCTTTTGCCCCTCGCCTTCAGGGTCCTTGAACATCTCGACGCCGGGGAAACTTCTGCCCAGGTCCTTGTTGATGATGTTCTCGTACGGGCTCGACTCTCCGCATAGGGCGTCGTATTGGTCCTCGATGAGCTTTTCTCGCGAACCAGCTGCACTCTGCCAGACAACGCCCCGCAGTGGCGCTGGAATACCCCCTCGAATCTTGTTCAGCGAGAGGGTGGGCAGTCGCTGGACGGTTTGTGGGTAGTCGCGCACGAGGGCGGCCCAGAACTCGAGTTCGGTCATGGGCGGTGGCGAAGGCAGCTGTGAGAAGCGCATGTTGGAGGTGTCGTCGGCCACGAGGCGCTTGAGCTGGTTGAAGGAGGGCGGCCGGGACTGGCTGCGGGCGCGGGCGACCTTCATGTTGGATTTGGAGTTTGATAGTATGGCGTCGTTCTCCTGCTCCAGTCGTGCGAGCAGCAGGGCCATGGCCTAGATATGTTAGCAAATGGCGCGTGACATAGGGGTGTGGTGCCTGCATACCTCCTCCTCGCCCTCTGGCTCCTGTTCTTCTTTTTTCTCTAGCTCGGCCCAGTCGACCTCCTCGCTTTTTCCCGAGCCATTGCTAGTGCGTCGTCCCCTGGACTCTCCCGCGGTCTTTGGTGATACTGGCGCGTCGGTGTCACGGACTGAGATGGTAGGGCTGGTTGGGGCGGGTGTCTCGATGCTGGCTTGGCTGGCACGTCGCCCAAAGGCATTGCGGATTTCTGTTGAGTTTGTTCGTGACGACGCTCTCCGCTCCTCGACTATAATTTCTGGCCGCATCACCGATTGCCTCGCGCCTTCCTCTTCCTCGGGGCTTGTTCCGTCTGTTTCTGAGAGCGGGACCGTGACCATCGAGTCGGTCGGCAGTGGCGAGCTGTCAACGTGTGTTCGCGGCTGGCGCTCCTCCTTGACCTCCATGGTGATGCTGCCGCTGGACATGATCTGTCTTGACTGCAACTTGGTGACAATGTCTTGACAGGAATTCGATGACGGAGCGGAAATTTGCGTCCCCGCCGTAGAGCACGACAGAACGCTTCCTTTGCTCGGGCGCTCGGTTCCGACGCTTGAGGTGCTGGTGTAGAGCGTGTTTCACTCGGGTGGAAATTAGTCTCTGGCGCCGGGCTTGAATCGTGCACGCTGTGACTGTCGAGGTATTACTCTCCAGGCTGCATTCATGCAAAAGCAACAGAGTCGACAACAGCGCAGACAGGACAAGACAGCACGCGCGAAAAGAGAGCGACGAGCACGCAAAAGAGGGAATGATTTCCTTGCTCACGGCCTCGAAAGGAGGAGCATCAAGGAGGCCCTGGACTAGGCCCGCATGTCCGCTAGCTCTATCCGTCAGGGTCCACATTCGCCATTCCAACTTAATTAAGACAGGGCCAGTTGCTGCCCCTGGCCCCGCATCCCACCTACTCACCGTAAACCACCTCCGCCTTTCCTATGGATCGAGCTCTTCATGCGACTGATTGCGCCAGGTCCGCCCTGATGTCACCGTCCCTCCACTGGCGAGACCTCTACCTCTTCATGCGCCCTCGTATGCACACCACCGACGCGCGACGCGAGCACGGCAGTCGCGCTAAATTTCGGCCCGTCAACCAATCACCGCCGCCGACACCGCCGCCCATGCTACCTCCCACAGCAGTCCGTCCGCATCCAGCCAGCATGCACTTCGCATGCCCTCTTGAGTCGGCGCAGCTCCTACGTCCTGCCTTGGCATCGCTCAACCGGGGCGGGTTGTCATAGTACCTCAACGACTCCAGGGATTACCAAAGACTACCCGACTGCCCCTGCAGACCGCCTCTTCTACAAGGCTTGCGGCACAGTTGCTCCACATGAACCGCCCATCTTTTCCCTGCTTCGCACTGATCACGATGTTCGCGTCTAGTCTAGATTTTGGTGTTTGGCGATCTGTGACTTTCTCGCATGCGCTATCTGCCGTTATCTTACTCCCGAATGCTAGCCGACAGTCTAGTTCGAGATTTTCTTTACAGCAAGAGTATTCCATCCAGAAAGTATACCGTGGCTACAGAGCACTTTCAGGTTGCATGTAGCGTGAGAAGGTAATGTATTAACAAGATGCAAAGTGCACACCTATGCCTAGGACGCTTATCCAAGTCTATCGCCCATGAGCTCTCTTGGAGGTATGCTCAAGCTCGAGAACAAGCGACAGCATCTCTACAGCTATTCAAGAGAGGGAAGACGGAAGACGGAAGACGGAAGCAGTCGGTGACCACTTACCCTCTGTATGAACATACGCTGTTCTCAGCTACCACCCCGAACAATGCCTCGAACGACGCCACTACGATGCTTCCAACACGAAATTTCGTCGACGGAAACCCCTCCAGAGAGCGTTGGGTGCTGGATGAAGATGGCAGTCGCATGCTACGTGTCTCCGCTGTTCTAGAGGCATGATGGTGGGATCGTGTTGGACAACTTTATCAATTTGATCAAGAAAACACTCTTATTAGCTTCAAATGATGGTACGACAGAAGAAAAGACGATGCGACTCATATTAATGAAGTTGTTGGAGACGAGAAAGCCAGCCCTCAAGATCATGTTGTAGTCCGCAGCACGCGTGACGTCACTGTCGACGCGTCAAACTCCATATTGCTGCGCGAACACTGTCAAGCAATTTTCAGCACTATAAGCATGTAGGATTTGCCTTTAAGTCTACTAAGCGTTCAGATTGATCAAGCCTGAGCGTCCTTTGTCATCGCGTCTCGTGATCGCTAGTAGGCGTGTGTTCTCGCTCACGGTGCAGTACGGTCCACAAATTCGCCGTAGCGGTTTGGTTTTCTCCAGAGACACGCGAAGCCTTTAAATGGTCGACAGTTCACGTACACAAATGCGATAAAACGCCATACTCGAAACGCTCCATGCAACGGAGATGCTTGGTGTACGCGTGCATCACATCAGGCAATGACTTCGTCCCTTGACGTAGAAGCTGGCACTCCCTTTCTGCATAGCAGTACATCAGAGTCGCCTGGGCCTACAAAGTCGAGAGTTCCAAACGTGAGTCGCCGGTCTAACGAGATGTTCACGGGTCAGATACGCAAATAAAGAGCGTGGGTGCATGCCTTGCGCGAATGACAACCCGAGAAGGTCCATGATGAAACACCTGGGCACGCGATGGTCATTGTGTGCCATTCGTTTGTGTCGATGCGCTAATATGGCAGCTTCCTGATAAGTATAAGATCTGATGCTTTCCACTGAATGACCGAAGAAAATCATTACTTTGCAGCTTCATGGCTTCAGTCGACCAATGTGAGCGCGCGATAAGTCTCTACACCGAGCTGAGGAGCTCCGGCAAGTATCCGCCCTGGAGAGAAGTGGACATTGCCGGAATGCTCGCACAGGGTGTGGACGACCAACACATCAAAGCTGAATGGGCTTATGTGGTGAAAGTATACCATGACTTGAGAGGCGATGTGGGATCGATCCTGTGGCGAATTACCAGCGGGGGGCTCTTCGTCAATCCCAACGTCAGTGTACAAACTGTTGAAGAGTGGATAGAGAACGGATTGTCGGAATTCATCATCCGCCTAGAGTACATTCGGTCTGTACCTGAGCCGGATATGCATACTGCAGAAGCGTTCTTGAACGATTTGGAATGGGAAACCAGATCCAGCATGCCTGAGCCCTTTACGCCAGAAGACATCTTGCTCTTGATGAAGACTGGATGGACAGGCGAGCAGATCGCTACCGAATATGTGGCTCTTCAGCACATCAAGTATTTGTCCGACCAAGCAGTACATCCACGACAAGGCGTTAACGAAGAGTTAGAGGACGCATGGATCGAGCTACATTACGGTCTTCTGTACGCTACTACGCATCTGCCTTCCGAGCCTGTTGTCCTACGGAACATGCATCGTTCCCAAGACCAATACAACACGTACTTTGCATCCGCACCGGCTGTCGATCCATTACTCTTCAACGCTAAGACCGCAAGATTGATGACGGCCAGAGTGGTGAAATTGGACAAGATACTGGACCAACGCATCAAGCAAGGCGGTCATCCGAAGGCTCTGAACACGATGTTTACGTCGGATGATCTGACAGCGTATCGAAAGATCCGTGCGAACACCGAAAGCGGTACGGATGACCTAGATGTGGAGAATGATAGCCAGATTTGGCAGTTCCTTATGGACCTGGCGGCAAGATTGCATCCTCATTTAGCTGAACCGCAAGAACAAGCATCGATGACGGTACAGCCTACCAAGACCGCGAAGAAAAGTAGGTTTAACTTGAAAAAGTGGACAGATGCTGAACGTCATGCTCTCTGGCGTTGCATCAACGCATGGTGCAAGGAGCATGGCATAGACAAATTTCAAGCAAAGAACCTCGATACCGACACATTGCAGAACTTTGCAAATAGCATCAATGCAGTGCGCGCAGGCCAAGACGACGGATTAGATCGTACCGCGGAGACGGTTCAAGGTCTGGTGAGAGACGCGATTCGAAGGGACGTTTCTCTAGCGAATAGGCCGATCTTTAACCTGGGGGAGCGTGCGAAGAAAATGGCCGAGGATATCAGAAACAACAGGGTCATTCCGGACAGTGTTAGATATCCAGACGAGGCTATCGATATGTCAGGTATTCCGTGACTTATCGACATTGAGGGTGACGGGAACTATGAGGGCTAGCATGAAGTAGATGACTGTGGTGGGAGGCGGTGTCGCTATGCTCTGGGGACCTGTAGCTGTGGGTAGGTAGAAGAAGGATACAATTGACTATGAAGAAGCTATGGGGTATCCTTCGGACTGACACTGAATTCTAAGTACCATCCAGAAAGCTCACCGGAAAACCCAGGAATTACTAGCTTCAGGCATGCCGAACCATTTCGCCTTTCTTGACCTTTGTCTCGTTACTATCGAGTCAGTACGACCAGTACCGTGATCCTCAATCAAAGTTCATATCAAACTGATCGTCGTCTCCACCACCAATGTCGTCATCATAGGTCGCAGCTCCAGCATCGCGTTCTGCCGTGCGCGCATCCATTACAGCTTTCACCAGAGGCCTCAACTTGCGAAGTTGGCTTCTTGCTCTTCGTTATCTCTTCTTATACCCTTCTAATCTTTGGTGGCGAGCTTTGGTCGCTTGCTGAGTCTGGGTGGAGAAGAAGGCGGATCGTCGTCGTGGAAGTTGCCGTCGCCAGTCTCCATCGCTAGATCGACATCCTGGTCGGAGTCGCCGTCGAGGTTGAAGTTACCAGAGTCGCTCATTAATTCACAAAGAGCATCCGACTCATCAGAGTCGTGCTTGCGCTTGTGATCGTGATCAGTATCAGATTTCTTGAGGATGGAAGACTTTTTAGGCTGTGATATGGGCAGGAAGCTAGCGATGTCGATAGCTTCATCTGGATAACGCTCGTCGTCCGGAACGATTTCGCCAGCGTCGACACGTGTAGCAATTTTCTGGCCTTCAGCGTAAAGCATACCAAGAGGCTCGTTTGGCTTATCGGTCATCTGCCTCTTTGCCCAAGCACAAACCGACTCTGGCGTGCGCGCACGGCCAGCCTTGTTCACGGCAGCCATGAGACTGTGCTTCTCGCTATCCCATATCCGGGGAACAAACTTGTCAATACCATTCTCCATGACCCAGTTGTTTGAGAACTGGTAAACCAAGACACGCTCCTCATCGTCCCAGTGATCGCGAACTTTTGTCGATTCTCCGGTTGCACGGCTGCGCCACTGAGATATCTTCTTGCGATATCGGTTCACCCAAGTCTCGTCGTTGAGATTGATCTGGTCCAAGACGTCAATGTCGATGACATGGTCATGGATGTACGCGTTTGTCGCCTTGTCGAAGACCATAAACTTGAAAATAGTCGGCCAACTCACTTTGCCGCGCGTCCAGACTTTACCAACACCATCGGGATTCGCCCAGGTCATGTCTTTTTGCTTGGCGGGAACCGTGACGAAGGCAGGGTCGGGGATCAGATACTTCGGACGCGTCTTGTCGCGCCACATCTTCGCAAGTTGTTCGTCGCTATACTTGATTGCGATCTCAGGAATGGTGTCCAACTGTGAAAAGACCTTCCCGAGAGGAGTGACGATACAGTGATAGACACGGATCTGATCACGATCATCCATTATGCGCATGAATTCCTCGGCTTCCCGGCGAGGCGTCTGGTTGAAGACCGGCTCGGGTCGCGTGTGCTTCCAATTTGTAAAGTCGTACTGATGGTCGTAAATGGTTTTGAAAAGCTGTATTAGCTTGCCATACTTCACCGCGTCCGTCCAAGGATCGAAATCAGGGTTCATGCTCATATCCCTCTTCCTCATTTTCTCAATCAGCTTTCCGTACATGGTCACCAGGTTTGGTGTTAGAAAGAGCTCATAGAAAGATCGGTGCTCGGGATTTTTTTCGCCATTGACGCGATTCTTTGGCTCCGTGTTTAGGTTGACCTGCGACTGTTTCTTGATCGCAGCGATCAGGTTGGGGACGAGTTCGTTGCATAACTTTTCGTACCGCCAAAGTCGTTCGGCACCCTGACTATTGGCAGACCAGTGTATCGCGACACCGTCTTCAGTGACGTCTCCAGCTAGGAATGCATCTAGCTGTCGAACTTGAGCTTCCATGTTCAGGTCGACGACTGGCCGTGAGGCGTCTCTCGTCAAGGCCAGAAGAGTAGAGTAGGTCAGGAGGATATGTAACCTTTCCAGATCTAACGGAGTGCTCAATAAGTCCGGCGGTGCAAGCGTCATCTTGCCGCCGTTTTTGTGATTTGATGCAACGTTTCCTGCAGATGCGGGCTCCTCGACAGGGTCATCGTCGTTGGCGGTACGTGTAGTCGGTTTTCCTGGATCGTGATATGTCAGAAGCGTTCGGAGAATTTGTAGTCGTCGGCAAGAGCACTGTACTTACCATGTTCGACGGTGATATTGGCATCGTCGTCAGTCGCAGGGTTGATCGTTCCAATTAGCTTGTCTTCATCGCGCGCCATCTTGCAGTTGCAATTTGCGTTTCGGAAGTTGTCCAGAAACTACAGAATACGACTGGAGTATTGGAACCTTTTGTTTGATTTCTGTGGTGACAGCTATTGTTGTGGCAGCGTTTGCGCCATAAGGCTTGGCATTCGAGAGTGAAGGAGCTACTTGGACAGCAAATGAGCAAAGTCACAATGGTAGCATGACGCTATAGGAGAATGTCCATCCTCCTCACAATTGGGAAGCGTACTACCCTAGCAGACCACCTTTAAAAACGAGGGAAAGGATGGCAAGGAGTAATAATACGATTGAAGGAAGAAATTAGACAAGACGAAGAGAAATCAACAATAAGAAAAGGGAACACTTGGTGACTCTCTCGTTTGTCGCTCTCAACTGCGTCCATCCTATTCCTTAATACCTTGGTAGAACGGTTGCTGGTTCATTGTCGGCAACTTTGGTGATCATTGAACCCCTCATGCGCAGTCTCATCTTGTCACGCTTGTTTGCGAGGCGTCGAACAGTAGGTTTGTCGTTCAATAGATTACGTCTCGTACTTCGTGAGTATCCAATGCGAATTTCAATTTGGAGCGCTGACTGGATACCATCGTCACAAATCACGGTCAGTAGGAACTGTTTCGAAAGCGGAGAGCTTTGTGCGATGTGTTGGCTCGTCTTGCGCGCCTCCGTAACCGACGACTTGGAAGCCGAGCAGGTGTGGTCTATTATGATAATAACAAGCTACGCGCGTACAGACGAGGTTTCTTCCTGAAGGCCTTGTAACGCTGGATGTTGACTGGCAGTCTTGAAGTTCGCCGCCGAAAGACGCTCTTGCACGCCAAGAGCTGCTGACTCATCTAGCGTGCCTCGGAGTGGGGCCGCCTTCCTGCTACTCCTTTTCATCTCTAACCCGTCTCGTTTCCATCATGCGTAAACAGCGTACGATGCATCGGCATCCAAACAACCTGACTGCAAAGCACACAGGAAACCTTCATGAGGACTTCTCCGCAATTGGGTGAATAGTTAGATCATTGGGAGCTTCGCTGTTCATGCCGAATTCGCGCCGAAATCTGCCGCAAGCCGGACAAGATCTCGGGACCGCCCGCGCAGTGGATTCTTCCGTTGCGATCATCAATAAGCACGATATTCGATAACTCAGTTGAAAGCCTCTTCTCAAGTTGGTCTCCTGAGAGTGCCGTCTGCTGAGCTAACATCATTCGGTCTGAGATATACCGCTGGCTGGAGTATTTCGGGGTGCCGTATGACTTCGGAGAGCGCTCCCAGTGGTCTGCCATCTCAGATCCTTGAACATGTTCCATTGCCCAGACTGTCCATTATCTGTCACCATGTTTGCGAAGACTTTGCCACCATATAATCGTCTTGAACCTGCCTTTTCTGTTCTCGAGGTCAATGGCATTGGTTTTACAAGGCCCGATTCTGCGGAATGAAATCCGAGATAGGGTCTATCCACAAAATACGACGCCGGTTCCCGTGTTTCATCGCTTCGCGCCCGGTAGCTGCACTCGAAATGGAAACCGCTAGCCGGCAGAACAGGGGTAGCTTCCTCCCGGCATATTGCTTTCACAACGTCCCCTGGCTTTGCCGCCTTGGCTATCCATGACTCGGAAGATTCTCATCAACTACCCCTAACATATCATCTCTTATACGAATCGAATTGCGGAACCTAACCCCAAAGAGGCAGAAGTCAAGAAAGGACAAGAGATGCTTGGATTAGTGATTTCTCGTACCGTAGTGCGCGCGATGGACTTGGTGCAAGGCAGAAAGTGCATATAGTCCGGTGGTGGTTGGTGAATCGGCTCCAACTTACGCTCGTTTCATCCTCAATCGCGATGCGGTTCCTCACTCGTATCACTGCGCTCGCCGCTGTCGCAGCTCCTTTTGTCGCCAATGCTGCTCCCGTCGACACCCCTCGTGCGAACGAGGTCATCCCCGGCAAATATATCGTCCAGTTGAAGCCTGACACTGATGTTGCGTCGATTGCTGCTCACCACAACAAAATGCGCAGCATACATGCTCGCAACCTGGCTCGACGAGGTGATGATGGCGCGGGTGGCGCTCCGGTGGAGCGTGAGTATGGATTTGGTAACTTCAAAGGCTATGCTGGTTCATTCGACGATGCAACCATCGAAGAACTGAAGGCTTTGCCCGAGGTTTGTCACACAGCATCACCAACAGATATGTCAAAGCAGCTCTGACATCTTGTATAGGTCCTCACCATTGAACCAGACTTCGTCATGAGAATAAGCGAGTTTGTAACTCAACCAAATGCGCCGTTGGGTCTAGCCGGTATCTCGTCTCGTACACCAGAACCCACTGATTATGTCTACGACGAAAGTGCGGGTGATGGCACTTTCTCCTACGTAATGGGTAAGTCGGAAAGCCATGTCGTGTTTGGTGTGGTATTGACAGCTTCATCTAGATACTGGCGTCCGTATCACCCACGTCGATTTCGAGGGACGAGCGATCCATGGGTTCAATGCCGTTGCAGGCAGTCCTGATACGGATGAGGAGGGCCACGGAACGTAAGTCGCTCACTGTCCAGGATTTAGGTCCGGTATAACACACCCTAGGCATGTAGCTGGAACCGTTGGAGGTGCAAAATACGGTGTCGCTAAGAAAACCAACATCATTGCCGTTAAGGTTCTTGGTAGCGCGCAGGGAAGCGCGTCGGATGTTTTCGCCGGCTTTGATTGGGCGATTAATGATATCGTATCCAAGGGCCGACAGAACACTGCCGTCATTAACATTTCACTCGGCTCTTCCGCTTCAACACTATGGGACGCTGCCGTCACCGCAGCCTGGGAGAAAGGCGTCCTTGCCGTCAACGCAGCAGGAAACGAGAACAGTCCAGCCGAAAACTCTTCCCCATGCCGCTCTCCCGAAGTCATCTGCGTCGGAAACGCCGAGATTGATTTCAGCCGACACTCTGGTCCTGGAGGCTCCAACTACGGCCCCGAGGTCGATATCTTCGCTGTGGGAACAAACATCGTCTCTGCATCTTGGCGCAGCGACACAGCGGAATGGAGCACAACGGGTACCTCCATGGCCTCCCCTGCTGTAGCTGGCCTAGTCTCGTACCTCCGTGCTCTCGAGGGGCCCAGCACTGCTGCTGAGGTCAAGGCGAGGGTATACGAGTTGGCCACGCCAGGTGTCGTGACTGACACCCTGGGCTCGGTGAACCTGATGGCCTTCAACGGCAACCCTAGTGCGCGCATCGCTAGCAGCTCTAGCAATGCTACGAATACCACCGTCGAGGCACGTGGAGCTTGGAAGCTATGGTAGACGACAACAACGAGATTAGAAGTTAATCGAGCAGAATGAATCTAATGTATTCTTCTAAGCCTGACCATCGATTGCAAGATGCATTGAACTAATATGGTAAAAGTAATCCGCCCCTCATCTCTGTCAACTTGCTCCTGATGTACAAACACGATGATGAGTTACAATTGATTTGGAGTCTATCATCGAAGAACGAACTGTGCTTACGTAGCTAGACCATCCTCTGAGATCACACGATCCCACACTTCGATCAGGCTATCCAAAATTGACGTATGTGGATGCTTGCTGGTACTTCTCAATTCATCCAGAATCCCAAGCACTTCGGATTGCGCCTCGGTATCTTCAACACAAAGGGCGGCTATATCTCGTTACTTCGATTGGTGCCAAGACAAAAGACGTAGCTTACCTGCATGAACTGCTTGGAACGAAACAAAGGCATTCGGCAGATTTCGTGTTTGCTGGGCGACTGCGATACCACATATTGCGGAAGTACTCTCTCGTAGTAATTTAGACCGAGCCCGGTATGTATTCAGTCCCCCCATCGATGGTTGTGTCAACACCGTAAGAATCCTAGCGAAATGGTATAGCTGCATAGCAGCAGCGTTCGCGGGTGGATGGATCCAAATGGGGAGAATGCGATCCTTGTCTACTGGCGATCCCTGTGCCGATTCTGCAGAGGCGATAATGGGTACAGGCTGGAACGAAAACGGCAGGATTCGTTTCCAAGCATCGAGCATTCTCATCAGCGTCTCTCCCGCCTCTATATATCCGACGATATTGCTTTTCTTCGGCGTTGCAGCATATTGCACACATTTCGCAGTCAAATAGATAATTCTTTGGTGTAACGCGTCCGGCGAGAGCGAAGCTAAAGGGGTGTTCGGTTGGTGAAGTGTAAGTGTAGGACGTCCTGTGCAAAATGCTGCCCAAATGTCTTGTCGAAGCCATGCACACCACACTGCACGCTGAAGACCATTCGAGGACTCTCCACTAACGCCAGAGTCCCGCTGTATCCAAAAAGCCCTTCGAAGATGGCGATCCCAATTGCTGTAGTCCGACTTCGAATCGAACATGCCATAGGTGGATACCATAACCGCGGTCGCCAAAATCTCGTCAGATTGTCTGTAATCCGCATGCTCGATGTTTTGCGAAAGGTAGCGCAATGTCTCGTGATAGTAGTGGCTGGCAGCTCTGGTTGTCCTTGACGGCCCACAGGAGTTGGATGTTGGGCTGATAGGCACCTGCTCGGGACCTGCTTCCCCGACAGGTTCACATGGCTTCCAAAGAGCCAAGTGACATGCCCCAACCGCGAGCAAGGAGTTCAAGAGTCCTTCGTTGGAGAACGCAAGATCAGGCACCACCTTGGCGAAGTGTGCAAGAGGGTCGAACAGATCTAGGATAGGTGCAACAAAATCGATGTAATGCGTGAAAAATTGCAATTCTTCCTGTTTCAATTCGATCCTCTCACGACCATTTCAAGGCCGGCCCGAAGGGGTAGGCCTGTCATGTATGTGACTATCCGCATCATCATGAAGACTCAGACAGGGATATCCAGAAACGGGAGGTTGTGGTATTTGTCTTGTAGAGAGGCTTTCGGAGTCGTATTTCCAATGCGCTGTGTGCTTGTTTTCGTCCAGCTTATCGATAGCGTCTTTTGCTAGAAGATCGTACCATTCGGTAATGTCGAAGTTCGGAAGGGAAACATTCTCGAAACTAAAAAGACTATTGTCAAGAAACAAGTTGTCAATCGATAGACCATGATCGCTGGTTTCTTGGCAATCAACCAGTTGGGGCTCATCCTCCGGAGTTGGTATGCCACTATAGTTGAGAACACCAAGATCTCCCTGGTCGTAGGCTGGTGATGGGGAAAACTCTGATATCGTTCGAGGACGGATGATAGCACAAGTATTAGATCTCTGTAACCTGGAAGCCGCATTGCGCTTCTCCACGAACTTGCACTGACGGTTTACTCGGATGCAATTCTGGCAGATGGGGCGAGTCTCATCGCATTTGACGCGCCTCTTACGACACGTTGAGCTGCAGCCGTTCAGAATCTTGCGAATAAGTGAACTAAATATAGAGATTTTGGGGAGACAATTTGTGACCTGCACTTGTGTTGAAGTACAAGCAGACCCATCTCTCGCATCGACGTGTAGAGTGTGAAGGACTTACCAGCCTGTCGAAGTTCTCAAACCTCGCGATACTGATGGCATTGCTTCTATGTTGGAGAAGTGTTGATTGTTACTGCAGGTAGCAGCTCGATACGATCTGTTCAGACGTAGCTTGAAATAGCCAAAGCGTCCATCGTAGCGGTCTCTTGTGTGCATGTGGAGTTGCCACCCATGAGGGGTTCCCCGCAAAGCTTGCCTACGTCGGACGCCACTATCAGTCATCCCATTTTGCAATACATTCCTCTTCGTGCGATCGTATTGGTAAGTTCACCAGAATATGGAGAGCGTTAGCGCTCTAAGGTTCTGTGGCCCGCACAAGTCGGCCGACGCTAGGTCTTTTCCCCGTGTCTGCCATGTTCCGGCTGCAACCGACTGCCGTGTGTGCGGGATCATCACTTGGGCACTATTTCACAAGGATGAATCCAAGGAGCTGGAAAAGAACACCGTCCGTATTCTGGCCCGGCAAGTGTGTTCTTGAAACCGTACAAAAGAGACTAAGTTGCGCCTACAACGAGCTGTTGTAATCAATGTTGTGGAGATCTGCTATAACACATAGCAAAGTCATACCCTACGTGCGCGACTGAGCATGACCTAACGAAACAAGTCCTCAAGTAGTACTGTATCATGCACGCAGAAGAAACTTAAGTAAAGTCATGACGCGCTGCTCAATCGATAACTAATTCGTCTATCGTCTGCATTGCTTCTGGTTGGTGATCACAAGCCATCTGGTCTTGTCCACTACATGGATGGCGCCCCACTCTACCTAGGTAGTTTTGCATCTAGACCTGGAACAAAAAGACACAGTTCGCCAGAGTCACGAAAGGATACGGAGAAGTTGTGAACATTATGATGAAACACTATAACTGAGAAACGAACCCAGTGCCGGTACTTTCTGTGATACCTCCATCTACAACAAGCTCGTGCGAGGTCACATAACGGCTTGCAGCACTGTTCAGCCATGCGACCGCATTCGCAACATCCATCCCCGTTCCCATCCATCCCATTGGACAGTTATGATCTAGTATTCTTCTAGCAGCTTCCTGGTCTCCTTCGTCCTTGCTTTTGGCGAAATTGTCAACCAAAGGAGTGTACATAAGGCCTGGGACTACGCAATTACACCTGATGTTGTCCTTGCCATACATGACGCCCAAAGCCTTCGTGAACCTTATAACACCAGCTTTTGCAGATGCGTATGCGATTTGGTGTTTTCCAATGTAGCGCAGCGCAGTGATACTAGCATTGTTGACAATATTGCCTGAGCCTTGTTTCTGCATGATAGGAAGGACATGGTGACACAGCCGGTATACGGATGTCAAATTGACGTCGATCTGGCGTGTCCATATAGTTTCTGACATGGTGGCCGGGTTACCGGAGGTCGTCTGGCCAACGTTGTTGATGAGGATATCGATTCTGTTGTGTCGTGCCATTACGGCTGCAACTAATGCTTCGACATCCGATGATTTCGTAACATCAGCTGCAACAACATCGACGACCGCATCTCCAGTTTCTTCGAGAAGGCGTTCCTTAGTTCTTTCCGCGGCGTCTTTGTTCAAATCGCAACCGAAGATGCTCACGCCGTTGCGAGAAAGTAGGCGTGCGACGGCGGCGCCGTTACCCCAAAATGGGCTATCTCGGGGTCCCACTTGTCCGATACCTGTAATGAGAGCGACTTTGCCCTTGAGGTCAGAGTAGATCGGAAATACCTCGGGTACTGGTGGTGCTGTGAGGGACATGGTAGACGATATGAAGTCTGACACAATAGGTGCGCGATGGGTACCTGAGTCGCAGAAATAGTTGTTCGTTCGAATGTTGGGATTGCTTACAGCGTAGGCTTAAATAACATACTACTATCATTCTCCATGTGCGGGAGAGATCTGACCTCCCTTCACATCTGCGCAATCGAGCAATACTCGCATCGAGACTAGCGAGTGCGGAGTAAATGTCAATGAGTAACGAATTGCGGAGTGGATGGTGTTAGCGCCGGTCGAGTCGGCCGTCATCGCGGTCAAACGCCGGAGCTGATTTTCCCCGCCGGGTCGGCGATTGAATTAGCTGCGTTAGTACCAAGACGATATCGATATATACGCTTTCCTTCATGCATCTATTGGAGATCTGAACAAGCTGATGATAAGAGTTTCGACCCGTTCGCGACCACATATTCACTCAGTTCTTGTGTTCAATGCATTGCAGAACCGCAGATTATACTTTCTAAATCACGAAGACGAGACACGGCGTAGGTCTCTAAGACTACATCGAACGATGCGTACCGCAAGATACCCATTGTCGCCCCCGGGCCTTGAAGAGCTCGCCAAGGTTCTCGAAGCGCCTTTGGCTGCCAACTATGAGCATATAGCCATCAGCGTCGTTGAGTGTCCCGATCTTCGCGCAGCACCATTCAACCTGGCAACAACGGGCCTGTCGGGTAACGAGAAGATCTCGGACGTTGGAGGCCAGTCAAATCTTTTTCCCAGCCCTCGACTCGACACCATATGGAGCATGAAGGAGCTTGCACAGGCGATGGAGATGGATCCCGACAAGGGCAGCATTATTGGGGCCGGAGCTGGACCTTTCCATCAGGTCGGTCGCAACTGCGAGCTCGCTCCTAACTTCAGTTGGGGCAAAGATTTCGGCGATGTCGACAACCGAACACACATCGCTAAGATCGACAAGGACACCGGAGCGCCCAGAGTAGAAAAGAGCCCTACCTTGGACTGCGCATTGATGATTAACCTCTTCGGCTCTGAAGGCAAGACTGGGCCGGTACTGAAGATTACCGCTCGTAAACGAAAGGGGCCAGAAAGCAGTTTTACGCAGTGTATACGGAAGGGTCTCAGAACGGCTTACGGCGATAAGCAGACGGTCAGTCTAGGTGGAGCATTCATCGTAAAGTCAGGACGCACGAACTACCACATCATGCCGGACTTCCCCCCGGCATCGGAGCTCCCGTTCAAGGACCCCAAGCAACTCAACGACTGGCTGACATACCACGACTTCGATAGTCCTATGGTGTGTTTGTCGGTCCTGCATTCAGCGGATCCAGAACAGGCAATGGGTTTACGACTCGAGCATACACACTGCTTTTCTCCAAAGGGCAACAACTCTGGAGGTCACTACCACCACGACATTGAAGGATTGCAAGAGGAGATTGAGTATGAAGGTTATTTCAACACGGCAAAGATGATATATAGAATGGAAAGGCCTTCAGTGACTCTAGCGCGAGATCTTCACGACTAGAAAACTTGCTCATTCATGTTCAGAAGCTGTATTCTCGTAGAAAGACTTGGACTACGCTTAGGTAATTTTGTGCGATAAGTCAGTAATATAGAACTTCTACAACCCCAATCAACTGTTCTCGACACACAGATCATGTGTCGCTGTGAAGACTCAGAAATGAATTAGTATGCGCTTGATGCGAAGAATCATAATGATGTGCCGCAAAAGTCGCCCCATGCATCCGCGACTCGTTGAACCGAAGCAACAGGAAAGACGGCCAGAAGGCATGTGAAGACTACACTTGTCACAACTACTCGGAATCCTATCTTGCTCAACTCCAACGACCATTACGACTTTGTTGACCGCAATATCAAAGCAAACCTCTAGCGGCAGGCGTAGAGACTTGCTCAAGTTCCAGAAAAAAAAACGATGCCTATCTTTCTCTAGAGACTCCCTACAGGCAGTACGATATGTAATCGATGTACGAAACAACCTGGGGTACGTCTTCGCTCCTCCCAACGGCCATGGCTTCTTGGCGAGCTGAGGACTCATCGGCCTTTTCAATCGATCCATTCGCCCGGCTCCACCTATTCTTTCTTGCCTGAAAACAAATGTGTTTTTCTGAAACTCCCTCAGCAGAGCTTAGATGGTGCACGGTCTTGGCTTACCTTCGTACGACAATGACCTCCGTGGTCAACACTTGCTAGTGCATTGGCTAGCTAATGAGGGAAGAGTGGAAATAACAGTCTTTGAGCTCCTAGATACCTCGTCTCGAGCGTGAGTTTCAAGGATGTGCTGATCTCGAACACTGGGAAGGGCGTTTTTAGATCATCGGCCAACCGGTACCGTCATCGGCCGAAAAGTCCGGATGTGAATGCCGCCACCGCTGTCGCTAGATTTGGGACTACGGGGTGTGTGGAATGCGGGGTCCCCACGAAATTGGTCCTTCTCCACTCAAAGGAGAACGAGTGGTATAAACTTGCCTTTATCTGTTTGTGGACCAGCACCTCTATTCACCAAGATTTCACTCTCTCGAGATCGTTCTGAGATCTGCTACGCAACATCAATTTCATCATCTGGAAGCATCATGTCTGATCGAAATTCTGTAGACTTGAAGCTTCACGAAAGCAGGATCGAAGACTACGAAGGCTCCAAGGAAGCAGCGTCCAAGGAAACAATGCACGGGAACGGCTATGAAGAGAATACAGCAGCAGAACGCAAGCTCGTCCACAAGATCGACCTGTTTCTGCTCCCATGTATCTGGGTTGTCTACCTACTCTCCTATATGGTAAGTATAATTTGTTCCCCATCTGAGCGATAACTGAACGTGGTCAAGGATCGATCGAATCTCGCAAACGCTCGAGTCGCGGGTATGGGCACCGACCTAGAGATTAATGATCGCCGTTACTATCTCTGCGTTGTTGCATTCCAGATCGGCTACGTTATCGCAGAGATTCCTTGCAACATGATCTTGTCGAGATCACGACCATCGATCTTCATACCAGTCATTATGGTCTTGTGGGGATCTGTTTGCGCAATCATGGCTTGTGCTCAGACCTGGCAACAGCTTGTCGGTCTCCGATTCCTCCTGGGTGTTGCCGAGGCCGGGTTTAGTGTAAGTAACGACGGTGAAATTACTTAGCTCGTCCCGTTTCTAACATCATTCTAGCCTGCAGTAATGTTCATTGTGTCTAGTTGGTACCGCAGAGGGGAACAGTCGAAACGTTTTCTCGCCTTCCACAGTGCAGGAATTTTCTCTGGAGCTGTAGGAAGCATCCTCGCTGGCTCAATTACTGGAGGCCTAGATGGTTCTCGTGGCATCGAGGGCTGGCGTTGGTTGTATATCGTCGAAGGGGTCATCACTGTCGCGGCAGCATTCCCTGTACCATTTATCCTACTCGACTACCCCCTCACCTCGAAACGACTCTCTACGGAAGAACGGACACTCGCCTACGACCGACTTGCCGCAGACGGTATCACCAGCCGGAACGACGACGAATTCACGATCAGTCACAAACAAGCATTACAAATGGCATTTTCCAATTGGAGGTTATATCCTTTGATGAGCGGATACATGATCATCATCGGGAATATGACACTGTCGAATTTCTACCCTACATTCGTCATGTCTTTTGGTTACGACAGAGAAGACGCTCAGTTAGTCTCCGACCCCAGATGACCGAATTGAGACGCTGACATGTGAACCCAGATACATGACAGCACCGCTATATGGTGTAGCACTCGTCGTGGCTGTAATTGCCTGCGTCATTGCCGACAAAGTTCCAAGATGGCGCGCAATATTCACCATGGCAGTCCTTCTGATCTTCGGTACCGTGTTTTGTGCACTCGCGTCGGTCATTACAGCATCTATTCCTCGATATATCTTCCTCTGCTTCATAAACACTGCAATTTGGTGCGGAAACCCACTAGCGCTCTCATATACCAGTACAGTTCTGGGACTAGCTCAGCCAGAGGTGAGAGCCATTTCCCTAGCCAGTATCAACGGAGCCGCCAATCTCGCCCAGCTTTACGCTACAGAGATCATCACAGTATCCAAACCACCTCTGGCTATTATGGGATTCCAAGTATTTTCTGGACTCTTCGCAATCGGCGCTCTGATCTATCTCGCATGCTTCTTCATATATCAGAAATGGCCCTACAAATCCACGCAGACGGCTTGAATGACTGGAAATGATAGTCTCCGAGGTAAAATCACAGAGCACCTGACATCGTACAAGGGGGGGTGATAGGATTCCAGATAGCTCTTAAAGTAATTTGAACTTCTCTATTGACAATTTTTGAGATCTATTACTCGCTTCACTTATCATGGTACTCGTCCTTTCTCGTCCGAGAAAATCTTGCTCTGCTTTTCATGATGCACCCATACCTTGTATACTGTTTCGACTTCGAAAAGGATATCGAAAAAACACGTTCGCAGGCACTTTTCCCGACGATATCTTGATGAGATACAAACGGTACCCCCACCATATAGCTGACTAACCACCTCAAGCTGCGTCATATCTTCCGTGCCGATATCACAGTCTTGTCTAATACGACTACATATTCACATAGGAAAATAGATCAAAGGTGTCGAGCATAAAGATCGAATCCGCTGTACTTAGCGTCGAGGCGTTATCTCCCAAAGCACCCGTACGTCCCGGAAGCATTGAAACATCCTGATTGGGATCAGAAAGCACCTTCATGTATCCTTCCAAGCCATTAGCCAGATGGTATACAAGGTGTTGACTGGAAGCATTCTGTGCACGAAGTGCGCGTACACAGTCGTTCACCTGGGATAGTACGGTTGGGGCATTCACCGCTGTGGAATCCGGGAAACCGATCTTAGCTGCCTTGATAAGGAACACAGCCGCGAAATTGATCATGGCATGGTAGTATATGGGCATACCGACAAGCGCTGATCGTAAATCGTCACGTTCAACGGCTAAGCTCAGCACGGCTCCGGCAGACGTGACTGCGGTTCTCCCAAATTCCTGCACCTCGACAGATGCGCTGGGCAAGGATCCTAAAGACAAGCCTCGGAAGATGTAGGAGCAGAGGTGTAGCCGGGCGAAATGGTAATTCAAGATGGCACCATCTCTCGGGAACCAGCCAACGTAAGCATTTCGTGCTAACTAATTAGTGCATGTTCGATACTTTGGCAGGATGTTGCACATACGCATTCTGTTGCCCCAGATCATGTACCATCGATCTAATTCGGCGAAGTACCCACGAAGCTGGGGTAGACTGTGATTCGGTACACCCTGTGACGGATCTCCGCCAAAGACATCTCTGACCTTTGACGTAATGTGATAGAGCGCAATCTGACTTGACATTCTCAAATCTACTTCTTGGTTCTCGTTGATTCGGATGAAGGCTTCCCATTGTTGATGCGGCTCTTCAGAAGCGGAGATCAAAGCAGGTCGACCATTGAAGATGCTTGACTGATGGTCGTGGATGTATAGGATATACCAAAGACGTGCTTTTATAATGTCTTCTTGCTCTGCGCCGCCCTTCATGACCGCGTAGTAGGCCAAGTGGTAATTGAGTCTCATGGCCAAGCGGATAGCATGCCCAAGCAACGTGTATGATATATCAGCTAACCAGTAAGCGCCAATTATAAGCGCTCTGATAGTGTCGGAAGATTGTGACACGACGAACATGCTTCCCATAACTAATCTTTGATACTCTGCATGACATATCTTAAATACTGAAGAGCCATCGGGATCATGGAGTGCAGCTACTGCACATACGGCAGCGGTAAGCATTGGAGAGTTAGCTCGAAGGTCTCTGAGAATACTGTAAGGGCACATGAGACCGTAGCAGAAGTAATCGAGACGGATGAATCTGGTGAATAAACTCTTGGCGACGGCTTCTGAGATTAAGCCTCGTGTTATGAAATCGTGACTCTGATGGTTTCGCGGAGTAGACGGCGACGCATGTCCGGCCCCGAGAGTGGGCAGTCTCGTTACCTCGTAAAGAGAATTGATGGGTAGACTGTAAATAGAATCATCGACAGGGGCGACAGGTCTCAGAATGGGCGCCGGAGGTAACGTGTCCTCCTCTTCTGATCCATGCCCGCTCTTTTCATGTTCCAGTCCGGGCTCTACGCCAGCCAGGGTTTGAGCATATGAGTTCAGTGCTGGCAGATTAGACATGCGCAGTAAGACATCTACGGCAGTCTGCAACTGCTGCACACGACCAGAAACATCGTTACGCCATCTTCTGGTTTGTTGGTACGAGATTTGTAAACGCCAGGTGGGTGTGCTTGCCTATCAGTTTGCTCAAGCATGATTGCTTGCGGGTGTTTCTCTACACGACATTCCAAACCACGGTTGCGACAGCGCCGACATGGGCCTGCTGTATCTGGCATGACGCATTTGATCTATTCTCAAATCTTAGTCTCATATACTGTAAGTGGATCTATTCATAAGCGCATCAGCAAAAGCTCACCTTGAGATGCCTGCACGTAATGCAAGCCTTAGTTTGTCGTCCCATTGCTGGTCTTGGTACAGCTCCTCCAGGCTGTCCAGAGCTCTCCACTCTATTGGACATGGAATCGAACATTTCTCACTAGATTTGTGTTGATGAACAGGCGCCGGCGACCCAGGCACCTAATACCGAGCTTTCGGGCCCCTGAGCACACCAGAAGACGATTGTCGGCTAACTGGTGCTTGGCGCCCAGGGGACCAGGACGTGGAGAAACAGCACAGCTTGCATTTATGCGTTGAGAGGATGCGCTACTGTCATCGGGCAGAAGATGAGCCGACTCGCCCGTTAAGCGACCCCGCTATTCACACGTCCTTCTTCCCCGCATTCAGAGTCGGTTTTCAAGATCATGGAACTGAACCACGACGCAGAAGAACATCGTACTCACAGCTATGCATAATTGGCCGCTATCTCGCTATTAGGGTCAGTTGTGGGATCTTTGGGGATGAGTACTTAGTCCAGCGGGTTGGAGCTGGGGTTTGGCATCCCATTCCATTTCGAGATTTCCGCCATTCTGAATACGACTGTAAGGTCGCCAGAGGCCCAACGATATACAGAACGGGAGAGGTACGTGACGAGAGTATATGAGTAAGGCGGGAGAAATGGCAGTTCTATGACCAAGCATTACGTACAGCACCTTTCCGCTGGCTCATCATGCCTTCCCGTAGGCTGGAGGCATAAACTTGTGGCTATTCCTCTATTCAGAGGCTAAGACATTCTTGGTCTTGAAAACAACAGCTTCCCCCGGCAGGTGTGGGAGAAGTAAAGCAGTATCCCAGTACAACCAGACTTCCTTGAAATGCAGACCTTCAGGCGTGGTTTCATCACCACTTGGACCAACGATAGCAATCATGACAACTGGGATGCTAACAGTCGGTTTCTCCGCATCGTTGCCCTTGACCCACAGGTTGCGGATATTCTGAGTGATGAATTGAGTAGTACCGTCATCACGCTGAATCTCCGTGAACTGGATCCAGTCATGGCTGATGCGGTCGAAGACGCCAAACAATTTCTTCATCCACGCCCACATCTCTTCCCCGCCATGATAAACGGCGTTGTTCTGGTTGTGAAATGTAACATCTTTGGAATAGAACTTGAGGCCGGAGCCAACATTGTATCCTTTATTGTCGACGGCGTGGACGTAAGCCTTGAAGAACCTTTGTGTAGGCGTTGTTGGTTCCCAATGTGGACCGGCTAACTGCGCGGTAAGGGTAGGCATTTCGTGTTTCCTGGATGGTTCGATAATGCGAACGGAGGCGAGTGTGATAGTGTGTGAAATTCGCTCAAGACTCGAACGTTCTGAGGTAACTAGCCGTAGTCGTAGATGTTGAAGTACGGATGAGGAAGGTACAGGCCGCAAACTTATATAGTTATAACATAAGTCAAACCTCTCCGGGGTACTAGGATCCGAAGTGTTGTGCCGGAATAGACCGGGCTGTTACACCTAGGTATGCTGACAAGTAATCACCACGTAGATAAAATCACTACATATAATGGGCCCAAAGCTAATGATTCTTAACTCTAATCATAACTGATAGAGCCGAGCTGACTTAAGAAGACGGATAGGATACGAAGTGGAGCTTAAGGATATCATGTATGGAAGGGGTCAATCCTAGTGGACGATTACCAACAGTCGTACGAGGTGAGGAGACGGATGTCAATGCGAAAAGACACATCTGACAACAGAATCCGAGGATTGTCCGGCCAAATTCTGTTAGGGTCTGGGTTGACACTTTCTAAACAATCCTTGAGTTATTGTCTTTGAATTGATACTCTCATACATCACCTTCATGATAGGCGCCAGTATTTCTTCTAGCTCAGCATCTATAGCAGTCGGCACTAACGCTAGGAAATCTGTGGGCGGATTGAACATGTTGCTGAATTACAGGTACTGATAAGAGATGATGACAAGCGTTGTTCGGCTGCTCTCGTAGAGATAAAGGATTAGTATACACTAGTGATCGCTGCCTCGGTGGCCCTAGCATCAAAATCTTTTTTGAAGAAGCGCAATGTAGCACATCACTGCTATTAACGCCCAAGTATAGAAATGATCGGCCGCTTGCCGACCTTGGAGCGAGTGCTTGGTTTTGTAATCATACCGAGGTTTGGTGCGGGGTGACGATTAAAGTTTGGCAACAACACTAAACCTGATAAGTGTACTATGCTTCCAAGTACCCTACAAAATAACGTGATTCTAATCAACGAGATAATTGAGTAGAGTAAGCTTGCATTTCTTTACGCAGCTATTTTTCTTGGAGAAACTGTTCTTACCCCGTTTGACACATCTAAAGTTCGCTCGCGCCTTACATAGTGTCAACCGATCATGTCTGCCCCTCGCCAGGATATCGAGTTCAAGGCCTGTGATGGCACTATCCTTCGCGGATGGTTGTATCCGAGGGAAGAGGCATCGCCTTGTATTATCATGACTCATGGCGTACGTTTTCTCCGTCCTTTCATTCATCGCATTCTGCTTGTGTCAGTCGAGTAACTAACCTTACTCTCACAGCTTGGTGGCACGCGTCATTTCCTACTGCCCAATTTCGCTACTGCGTTCCATGAAGCCGGTTACGTCGTTTTACTTTACGACAATCGTAACTGGGGCGACAGCGACGGCCTACCCAGGCAAGAGTCCAATCCTGCTTTGCAACAAGCAGATTATTACGACGCCTTCAACTATGCGACTACTCTGGACTGCGTAGATGATGCGAGAGTTGTGTACTGGGGAAGCAGCTTTTCAGGCGGTAACGTTATTCATGCAGCTGCTGTGGATAAACGCATCAAAGCCGCAATTATTCAATGCCCTGCTGTGTCTGGCGAGACTCGATCTATCGCATTTAAAGATCGCATTCCAGCAGTATTGGAAGATAGAAGGCAGATTGTTACCGGCTCAGGGGCACCCACTGTACCTCTTATCGCGGAAGATCGCGAATCTGCCCACCCGACCAAGACAACGGCGATGTTTCCTACTAAAGACGCCTACGACATTCTTAAAGAACAGAAGAAATGCGGAAGCCGTTGGGAGAATTTTGTCACAACTCAGACACAACTTCATATGCTCACATTCGAAGGACAAGCTATGATTCACAGAATATCTCCTACGCCACTCCTTTTTGTAGTCCCTGGTAACGATGTGCTTGTATCAACAGCTTCTCAAATGAGTGCTTTCGAAAAGGCTAGAGAGCCGAAGCAGTTGCATTATCTGGAAGGATGTGGTCACTTTGACTTATATCTGGGTGATCACTTTAAGAAGAACATTCAGGCTCAGATAGCTTTCTTGAATACTTATGTAAAATAACACAAGATCTACAGTACACAACGGCATTTGCTGAAGAAAAGAAAAAGTCTTCAATAGATCCACGTATCAATACCCATTGGCTACCGTATCTGAATTGAACATAATATAAAGTGCGAGCCACTGCATTCACTATGTATGCTATTTGATACTAACGATGACCACTCTGACTTCATATCCCTCTTCTCAACCTGCACGGTTCTATTCCAGAACGGCAACTGATTAACTCATCCGTCTCTTTATGTCGAAAGGAATCTTAGTTCTACTAATTATCTTCGTCCACTGACTTGCATCTCCACTCCCAGATTCACCCGTCCTCTATATACAAACAAGCTCGTAGATACTTAGTTATCTTCTAGCAAGAGGCACACGTCGTAGAGTTTGGAAACATATACGGTAAACTCTAGTATTGTGAACCAAGATAAGTACCCTCCGGGTTTAGTTTTACTGGGAATACCATGGCAAAGTGTAGCCCAGGTTTGCTAGGCGCTGCTTAAAAGCTTTCTCCTGAGAAATCCTTACCTTGGTAGCCTCTTTGTTCTTTGTGATTCCGTGGATCTTATCGATGATAGCATCTTTGGTGGGTGTAAAGAGATCCTCTGCATGGACTCTGTTCTGCCTCGGAAATATGATTACTCATCTGCAACACAGCAAGAAAATGCCTAGGTATCGAGGAGTCACAGCCACCATTCGAATAACTGATATTTCCAACCGCGGCGAGTAATATGATTACGAATGTATCTTGAATGTAGGCGTACATAAATAGCTAGAACATTCTACGTATGCATAGTCCCCAGAGAACATTCATACAATTTTGAACCAAAACGACACCAACAATGGCAAGCATGAAAGCAGTCGGAGTTTCGACCTACGGGCCTGTAGATAATTTCCAGTCTCGTGACATTCCCAAGCCCGGAGAGCCAACTGGTAGAGACGTGCTTGTCAAGGAAGTCTTGAACCCTTAACCCTCTTACTTTTCTAACAATATCGATAGAGTCAAGGCTTGCTCTGTCAACCCGATAGACACAAAGATTCGAGGCGGTACCTATGATGACGCACCTGGTAAGAAATGACCGGCCTCATAACAACTGATGGCTAACAACTGTAATCAGATTATTACGAACACGCGCCCCAAGGCTTTCACGTTATTGGATACGATGGTGCCGGAACTGTTCTAGAAGTGGGCCCCGACGTCACACGTTTTCAAGTCGGTGACGACATCTCATGGGTCGGAGCGACAACTCGTCAGGGTAGTTACGCAGAGTACCAGCTCGTTAGCGAGTTCCTCTGCTGTAAGAAACCGGAGAACCTCGATTTCGTCGAAGCAGCGAGCTATGGCTTGACATTCGGAACAGCCTACCAGTCTTTGAATCATCGTCTGGAGATTAAGCCTAATGAAGATGCCGGCATTCTGATCGTACGTCATAACTGCCTTTTACAAGAGTATTCTCAACTACGTTTCCTACGTCTGAGCTAACGTAATATGATGTAATACAGATTAATGGCGGAGGCGGAGTCGGTAGTGCTGCTATCCAATTGGCGCGCAATGTTCTACACTTACCAGTAGTTATTGCTACTGCATCTCGACCCGACACTGCAGCGTCTTGCAAGCGGATGGGCGCTACCCACGTAGTCAATCACCGCAACGATCTTGTCGAGGAGATCAAAGCCTTGAAACTGGACGTCCCGATTAAGTATGCTTATTCCTATATACCTATCCGCTCATAGCACACGTAGCTGATCGCTCTCCACAGATATGCGTACGTGCTGGGACCGACTGAACAATATGTCCACGCAATCGCAAAAATCTGCGCACCCTTTTCCAAAGTGTGCACTATCGTACAGGCCGACGTTAGGCTCTATGGAACCGAATTCATGTCCAAGTCAATGACCTTCTCCTGGGACTGGTTAGGTACAGCAGCGTTCCACCACAGCAATGTCGAGAGCTATCACGAGATTTTCAAAACCCTTGGAAATCTGATGAGCGAGGGAAAGCTCTTTCCGACCCTTAATCAGCGGTACAAACTTACTCTTGAGAACTTGAAGAAGGCCCATCGGCAAATCGAGTCCAAGGCCACTATAGGCAAGATTGGTCTTGGTGTCGAAGAGCCGGGTGAGGGAACACCTTTTGCTTAAGAAGAGAATGCTATGTCTTAAAATAAGGGCGTTTTGTAGATCACAAATCAATGATTACCGAGGGCTGATCACTAATGCTACCACTAGTGGTCTAGTGATGTCTGTGCGTAATCTTAGTACATATCCAGAGCGCAGCCCAACACGAGTAAGTGTGTTTGATGCACGAAATCTCTACTTAAACTCAGCACCTCATTCACTATCGATAAGTCTTCTTCACACTCCTGGGATCATGGGTCTCGGCTTCAAGGTCTTCCATTCTACTCGCCCCAGCGCAACCAGGACTGGTCCGTCGGGACACGATGACTTGAAATGGGTACCCACAAGCTCAACCTTGATATTCGGCGACAGAGATGCCGTTCTCGTCGATGCCCAATTGACAGAGGAAGCTGCAAAGGAACTAGTGAGCTGGGTGGTGGCCGCTGACAAGAACATCACACATATTTACGTCACCCACGCGCATGGCGATCACTTTTTCGGTTGCGGTCTGCTCCTCGAAACTTTTCCAAACGCAAAAGTCGTCGCGACAAGCGAGGTAGTGGCGGGCATGGATAACGAGTTGACCCCGAAGAGACGGGAATTCTGGAATACACTCTTCCCAGGCAAAATTCCGAAGAACCTTGTTTCGGGTAGCCCTCTACACGCAGATCAACTGGAGCTTGAGGGCGAAAGTCTACATGCCCTCAGAGTAGGCCACACAGATACAGACGACACTACCATTCTCTGGGTTCCTTCTATTGGCCTCGCTGTGGTTGGTGACGCCGTCTACGCAAACACCCACCCCTACCTAGGGGAGGCGAAATCTGAATCATCGCGACTAGAGTGGATTGCAGCACTGGACAAGATCGCAGCTCTCTACCCTAAAAATGTCGTGGGAGGACACAGTGATCCTAGCAAAGGTTATGATCCACAGGCGATTGAAGAAACCAAAGTCTACTTGCAAAATTTCAACCGGCTTTGCGAAGAGACTGAGACAGCTGAAGAACTTTACCATCGCTTACTCGATTTGTATCCTAAACGCATCAATCCCGGATCAGCATGGGCTGGTGCTAGTCTTGTAAAGAAATCATCCTAATCTACAGTAATAGAGAGCTTTGGAAGTAGAATAGTTCTTACAGATTCTGTAGTTCTTCAACAACAACGTTTACAGTACTGCATAAAATCATAGTAGTTTTCTGCAGTTACTAGAACCTTTACTGCTCGCGTAGCGACCTGGCTCGGGTAGCGCGCCCAGACTGTAAGACTAATACAGGCCACAAGGACATGTTGCTCACAGCCATGCACAAAACTACATACAGCAACTATTACACCCAAGAACCATGGTTCGCAACGCCCAGTCGTGCCAGCCTAGCTCCAAAACCCCCAAACCACATACACCCACAAACTGTGCCAGACTATTGGCTCTTACTAGAAGCCAAAGGCATCCAACAAACTGTTCGCATCAGGCTCGTGGAACTGCGTCGGTGGCGGTTTCTTCTTCTCCTTGTCCTTGTCTTTTCTCTTCTCACCCTCATCCGTCTCATCATTCTGATTTCCCTCTCCGTTATCTTCGTCGTCATCTCCGCTTTCCCTACCCTCTTCCAACGTCCCCTTACTCTCCGCAAGCTCATTGTGCGCATGCTCGCGCACGGGAAGGTCAGCAACGACAAGCGAGCTCCTCCTGCGCAGCAACTTCCTAGGATCAAAGTCAAAGTCCGTCGTCGCATCCCTCCCTCCTGTTCCTCCCCCTTGCGCTGATGAGAAGCTCTGTCTAGGCATCTCGGGACTAAGCGGCGGACGTCCAGGTCCTACATTTGTCTGTGGCGGCGGCAACAAGAATTCCCACCCTCTGACTAGATCGAGCGCCAGAACGTCGCAACCCATACGATCGTACAGCCCAGCCGTATGCAGCACGAAATCCCATTCCTCGCGCATACCGATCATGGTGGCGCCGCGGAGTGTCTGCAGCGACTTTTCGCGCAACTGCTTGTACAAGACCACCAAGGCCGGGTCGTCTGTGAGATAAGACTTCGCCGCCGAACTGGGTGGCTCCGGGGTTTCGAGGAGAGTAGACAAGGGTGTGACGAGGGAGCGAACCGCCATGTCTTTCTTGTTCAACAGCCAGTACGCCCATGTTGCTAGCCATCTGTTTCCTTGCCTAGCAGCTTGTGGTAGAATCTTGTCTTTCAGAAACGTCAGCAGGACGGGTGAGTCGTCGCCTCCGTAGACGCGGGCAACGGCTATGGCGAGTTGTGTGTCGCCAAGCTGATTATGCAGGACACTGACGGCGTCTTGGAGATGGTCAGCGAGGAGGAAGAAGGACGCTGCATATTCGAATCTTCTTCTGCCCATGAGTGCGTACGCGTTCTTCAGTGCAGCAGTTTTCCATCTCTCTTCGGAGAAATTATTGGAAAGAAGGCGGTGGGTTGCACCTTGTTCACGCGACCAAGTAGCCATGCGCCAGAGACCGACGAGGACTGTCTTTTTCCGGAGAGCCAAGTAGTAAAGCGCGCAGTCGACAGGGTTCTTCTCTTCGGTTTTGGTATATTCGTTTCGAGCGATGACTTCGAATTGAGCGCGCTAGGGACGTGGTTAGTGAGTAAATCAGGATATAGTATCACGTTACTGTACCAATGCGTTGATGTCAGACATCCACATAAACACTCCGCATTCCTTTGCGTGCTGCCACAACATCTTGCCGCTGAAGTGTCTGCTAACAAGGTCAACGAGGATATCCTGACTTCCTGAGTGGAACGCCCAGATGATCTCGCGCCACGATATAGGGCCTTTGTGCGTTTCGCTCAGCACATGTTGACGAAAGAACAATAAGAAGCGTCCAGCATTATCGTCAATCGATCGGCGATGCTTCTCAACCATACCAATACACTCAATAACATCGGCCAGTCGAAACTGTTCGCGACTGGACAAAAGCGGTATCCGCTTGGTAGTCAAGAGTTCCTTGAGATTGGACGCGACTTCTTCGGTGACAGCTTCGGGTTCGCTATCATCTGAGAAGTCAGCGTACGACGTGTGTATCTCTTTCCGCGATGCAGTCATTTGAGTCTATTGGGGTTAGTCGCATCCTGCTAGCGTCATCCATGTACGTACCTCAGCTTCTGAGAAGTCTTCAGGTGAGAATCCCAACGAGCTATCCAGCTCCTCACCTTCGATCCAGAACTTGAGTGTAGCATAGAGGCGGATCAGGATGCGCTGCACTAATAGCAGCTTGCCAGCCAATACGCATTGTGAGAGCAACTGGGGATGGTAGGCGGGAAGGGGACCGTTGAGTCGACTAACGGCATTGAAAATGTCAATAGATGCAGTCTTGCGAGAGATGGTACGCAAGCTTGGGAACAGCCCTTCCGACACCTGGACATGCTCGTCCTGGATGAAGAGCTGGTTGCCTGCACCGATGACGAGATTGCCACTGCTTAGCCATACTGAATCGCCAATCGGATGAGGCGTGATATCGCGGATGCGCACATCGCGGATCTGCACCCAAGATGGGCCGGCGTTGAGGTAGTCGTATCGAAGCTGAGCGTAGATGACGACTCGGTGGGGGAAACCAACAGCAAGGATGGACTGATTGTCCGGGGTAGATGACCAGTCGAGATCCTGGATGACGCCGTTGCCTTCGAATCTCTCTTCGTGCTCCAACTGGGCACTTCGCGTGTTCCATATGGTAAGCGTCGTTCGATCAGCATCGACCAGTGCAGCTTTACGTATGGACGTGCCACTAGCAAGTGATGGGCTCTTCACACCAGTCTCGACCTCGGAGGTCATCAGCCAGTCCAACTTCTGTTCGTCAACATTAACGCGCGCAGTCCATGACTTGATGATCCCGGACGTTGTGTATGATATGGCTACATCTCGCGCAAATGTGTCGAGAAACCCTGAAATAACGGGGGCCGTACCCGCAGGATCTACGGGTAGTACAAAGGCAAGATCGTCACCTGATCCTAGGTCGAAAATAGAGAAATGCTTGAGTGCGATGTCCGAATGACCGTTCGTATGGCCATTGGTATGCGCAATGGCAGAGAGCTTGCGACCTGTGATTGGATCGCGCTCTGGTGTTGGCAGTATAACCTCCCAGCATATGCCCTTCATTTCGGCACTAATGGTGGCGATGTGCACGCGGTTTCCGCCAGCTTCGACCTCAGGTATGACTAATAAGCACAAAGGCTTGCCCTGTAATCTGTACGCAGAACGTGTCACCTCAACGGCTTCATGACCGCGGGTATCCCAAAGCGAGATTGCGTCATGGTGTAAGAAAACAACATAATTGCCCTCTTGTAAGAGAGCGGTGCGATGGATATGCTCCGTCACTTTGACACTGCTATGTCGATGCAGTGTCATGCCCTGATCGCTCTGTCGCTGTAACCACACGATGATTTCATCAGTGGTGGTGCGTGATACCAAAGCCCTTCCACTAGCCGTACGATTGACCTTCTTGATGGCATGTGAATGCCCTGTCCACATGGCTTTCCGCTGGATGCGTTGAGGTTGCGATGAGGGGTCGAACAGGTAGTCGATGCGCGACTCTAGCCATTCGATCCGCCCGTCAAAGTGATGCGACAGCAGTGTCAGCTCAGAGTCTGGCCCATCGCCGATGAAAGCGTAGAACTGTACATTGTCCTCGATGGTCTTAGGTTCCTTGGCAAAGTGCAGATGCAGTCCATCTACATGGGCAATGTTGAAAACGTCGGTGACCTTCTTCTGCTTAGCCCCCACGTTCTCGAACCCCCACGCGGACATGTTGCCTCTATCATCCAGCACGACGCATATCTCAGGGTTGCGATTTGCGACTTCGATTAGGTGATGCAGGGCGATGCCGTGGTCCTTTTCTTCTGCTGACGCCTGCTGCATGGCTCTTTCCGTGGCGTGAGTGAAGTGTTTTCCGTCGATGAAGAAGGCATATCTCTTGGTGGACTGCTGCTCCAGCGGCACATGTCGTGTCATTATCGACTCGACAAGGTCCACATCTGCCCACATGTGCATGCCATCCACCCCGTGGTGTTCACCCGGAACCCAGACTCGCACTCTTTGGTCTGCGCATATTGTATATAGTACATTGTCTGTAGACTGGTCCTTGTGGTGCGGGTGTCGCCAATGCAAGCCGGTAATGGCTTTGGGGTGTGCGAGGTAGAAGTAGTCGAAGCTCTGGTCGGCGGAGCCAAACGAGGTGCGCCGCCATATCTTCAGCAGCCGGTCGTACCTGCCTGTTGAAGCTATCAACTCGGCATCGGGCGAGAAATGGGCAAACTTGACGGGGTTTGCCAGCTGCTTGGTCCATATGCGTTCTATGTTGTCGCTGTGCGTGTTGAAGAGGGTGAGGGAGGCGCTGCCAACGAGCAATTCGTCGGGCATACCCCATGAGAGCGTCGTGATTGGGTCGTCGACATCGGAAAGGGACATGCTGCCCTGTTGCGACCACTGCGCACATCAGCAGTCATTCCCAGCGTCCCCTCGGCGTGTGGCCCACCTTGACGGCCCCCTCATCTTGCCCGTATGGCCGGTATATGTAGATGCGTCGCGTCGAACATGCCGCGAGTTTGCCGGTGCCTTGGTCAATGGCGACTGCTTCGAGCTCGAATTCCTCGTCGATGTAGATGGTTTGCAGGACGTGGTTTGGTCGGTCGAGGACGATGAGCGCGTTACCGGAAATGTAAACCTATACGAGAAGCGCGTCAGCCTTCATATGCGCCCTGTGGTGTCTGGTCGTACGATTATCTGGAGGCCGTCCCACAGGCCATGAGCGACAGCCTGGAGCTTAGCCTGGGGTCGCCCAGGGAGAATACCGCGCATAGAAGTTATCGAGCCCTGCTACCGTCGACTGGACATTCTCAGGCTGTTTGTCTAGATCGAGTAGCTTCTGGTTGGGAGTAGCACTCGTAAGGTTCTATTAAGCTTTCGGTGTCTCGCGGTACAACGTGCGACACCTAGGGTTCCTGGAATGAAGCTCACGCGCACGATCCACGTGCTATGTCGTCACCTCACACATCGACAATTTTGAACAACAGGTGGAACATGTTCGTCGCCGCGTAGCGAGTCGAAATTGTTTTCAGTCAGAATCTAGAGCGCGTAGTCGAATCGCAAGCGCCGTTGTTTGGAAATAAATTACATTGTTGACGCTCGAGGGTTGCGCGAGCCTTCCGCAGCGCCGTCTCGGAATCGGAAGCTAGCGCGACAAATATCGGCCCGGCATCAAGTGGTTGGAGCATGGCTTCGAAGCTGCAAGAACGTGTCTCTGTGGTATCTATCTACATCCATCTTTTTTTTGTGTAATCGCAAATACCTTCAGGCCATCCTCATCCAATCTTCCCTTTCAACATGGCCCTTACGCCATCGTCCTCTGCACCCTTCCTTCAACATCCCCCTGCTCTCCCTGCCCCTTCCACTCCACCGTTACCGTGATACCCCGATCATCACCTTTCTCCTTCGCATACGTCAAGCTTCCCTCCAACACTGTACCCTTCTTGTACATCTGCTTCTCCGCAACCTCTTTATCCAGCAGCAGGACCGCCTGATGCCAATGTGTAGGTGTGTTGTTAGGTCCCGTCGAAAAGCCCAGACCGGGAATACCATTCTTGCCCCAGTCGACACTATCCAGCGTCTTGACATCCTGGGAGCTGCCAGGGTGAATGAAGATGGTGTCAAACCATATCGCTATGGCTTCGAGTGATGCAACGTCGCGGTCGAGCGTCATGCGAAGGGGTACCTTGAAGCTAAGATCTTGTACGGACACGGTCTTCATCTCGAGTAGATGGCTTGTCGCGCTGCCGCAGAGGGCCTTCTCGGGGACATCAAAGACACCGATCTCGTGTGTGTTGAGTAGGCCGCCTGGGACCATAGGCAAGAAGTCGAAGCCGTAGATGTCTTTCCAGAACTTTTCGCTTGTGCTGTCGGCTATCCAATCGGCGTCTGAGATTGGAGCAAGGCGGATGTTGCAGTGCGAAGGTACCATGATGCCATCTGGCTTGAGGTACATGTCTCGTGCGCGCAGAACAGAGTCTAGCATGCCCTCGAAAAGGAGCCCGTAGCCCATCCATTCCGAGATGATGATGTCGACTTTCTCCTTGCCGATCAGGCGCTGCGTATTAAAGTCTTCCGCACGACCCTGGATGAGTTCGATACGGTCTTGGTATCCGTTCTTGGCGATGATTTCTTTGGCACGGACTGCGATGCCGGAGTTGTCGACTGCGAAGACTTTCTTGGCACCTGCTCGTGCGCAGAAGAGGGAGAGGATGCCAGTACCACATCCCACATCTAGTACAGTCTTTCCAGCGAACACCTCTGCATTCTTTTCGATAAAGTCACGGTACCCCTCCGTTCGTACCCGGTCCTCGATCATCTCACGGTGTATGCTGTTGCCTTTGTACGATTCGAAGTAGTCTTGATCCCGGTCGTTGGTCAACTTGATCTTGGAGAAGTCTTCTTGCATGTCTTTGTGCATCTTCGCCTCGTATTCATCGTAGTCGATGGCCTTGCTGTCATCATCCGGCATGAGATCCCCAAGTTCAAATAGTAAGGCATCATCCTCTAATACTGGCTGCAGGTATTTGTCGCTCGCAAGCTCCTGTACGGTTACTTTGATAGCTTTGGGCTCCGTGCCTTTTTGAGCTTCCGCTCGGAGGTAGTTGATCAACTTGATGACGGTGAGTTCGTCAGCGTCTGGCACAGTCAGTCAGTAGTCATCCCAAAGGAGTAAAGTGCGCAGGGCACATGGACGCATTGGAAACTATACCTGGTCCAAGCCCTTTGATCGTGGCAATGAGATCAAACCCGTTCTCAGCCTTGTTGTGCTCTACCATGTCCGACACACGAGTCCATTGTCGATCCGAGAATAGATCTTTGAAGCTAGTCGTATCCGGCTCGCTTGCGTCTTCGACAATGCTGCCGACTGAGCTCGCGTCGTCGTCTGATGAAAAGTCTGACATGTCGTGAAGTGAAATCACTGTACTTTGTGCGAATGCAAGCTTTTTGAAGTCTGCCAAAACTGCAAAGAGTTGTGATGTCGCGTCAAGTTGCCTTTGGTGGGGGAAGGCTCTGCGGTTAGTGTGTGCGAATGTGGGCGAGGCTGCGGGGTAGGTTTGTCGGGCCTACCGTACCTTCTCTGCCCCTCCTAATTCGTGTTTCGCCAACACTCATCAATGTCAGCAATGTCATCAGATGTATGAGCGTTACCTGGCACAGAAGACCATAGCGTACTACTCAATACAGTGAACTCACTCTCTCGGCGCTGACCCTGATGTCTGGACAGCGTAGCGTGACACCATCGTCGTTTGAACTAGCACAAGGTATACTTGAGGTGACAGTCTAACAGCCTGACACTCGACTTTGCATCAACTATGGAAAACACTGAGCAAGACTCACCATGGCAGTTGGAGAGACAGCGCCCTACTATGCTCGAGTCACTGTAAGTGGCCGTATGGTCATCGCCAAACACTACAGTAACCATGAATTAGGTCGATCGTGCGTTCAAGAATTCGGGACCAAAGCTTCAAGAGTACTATTCAGACCTGTTTGAATCTACGGCAGCAAAGCACTCGTACTATCCTGCTATACGAGCTGGGTTGTAGAGTTTGCTCACTCAATTTGAAGCCTCGAGGACCAGATCAACCACACTCACTCTTGCGGAACTTTGCAAAACTGTCCGATCTAACGCCCGACTGTTCTTTCTGTAACCTTATTGAAAAGTCATTTGACCAGCTTACGGACAAGAAGGATGAGACTACAGTGTGTGTCGTCAATTGTGGGAAGAAAGGTCTTGACATCCAATTGTGCTTTCGAATCCAGGACCCATATTGTGAGGGCCAACATGTGCAAATATTTTCTCCTGGCAAGTATTTTCCAACCAGAGATTGAAACCCTCCTAATTTGAAGGTAGAAATAAAGCAGACGCAGTGTCCTTTCGAAACACGTAACATTTGCTCAGATCCAAGGTCAAATGACCAGTTCAAGAAGATTACTACATGGATTAGTGATTGTGTTCAAAGCCACGGGCAGTGCACAGCTCCGAACAAGGCGTTTGCGCCGACCCGCCTAATCAAGATCGGGAAGGAAAGCATTCAGGATGCTCATCTTGTATCCTCGACTGGTCCGGTGCGCTACGCTGTATTGACATATTGTACGGACGTCCTCCATCGCTGTAGTGCTCCACGTGCTGACTTTGATGATTGAATACCAGGCTGGGGTCTATATCCCCAGTCTATGACATTAAAGGCCAACGTTGCAGAAAGGCATAGGTGCCTAGACGTATCTCTGCTTCCTCAAACCCTGCAAGATGCGTTATTCGCCACTCAAAAGCTAGGGCTGGAGTACATATGGATCGACTCGATCTGTATATTGCAGGACGACCGCGATGACTGGGCAAAGGAAGCTGCTACCATGGCGGACGTATACTCGAATGGCTACGTGGTCATTTCAGCAACGGCTGCAAAAGCATCAACCCAAGGATTCCTATGGCCAAGGAAATCACCACTCAGTATCTCATGCACGTCTCCATCTGGTTCACAATTCGATGTGCAAGCCCGTCGAAACGACACACATTGGTGCAACTTGAATAGACATAACAACGAGTACCCGTTATTCTCCCGAGCGTGGTGCATGCAAGAGCGACACCTAGCAAGGAGGATCGTCCACTTTCTTCCCGGCGAAGTGCGCTTCGAATGCCGCACCCACGACACCTGTGAATGTGATGCTGTACCATGGCCACACCCCGAGCCCACTTCAGGCGACGACTACTACCGAGCTCTGCGTGCAGCATGTGAGTCCGGCAGTATTGGCGATGCAGAGTTCGCTGGGCTATGGAACAATCTCATCAAGGAATACACCGAGATGGGCATAACGCACAGAAGTGACTTACTTCCTGCACTCGGCGGCATTGCGAGAAGCCTTTCTCTCATCGCCCCAGGAACTTACCTTGCAGGACTTTGGGAAAAAGGCCTCGCGTTCCAACTCACATGGTACTGTGACGACTTCGACATGGACACCACGCCTATACGGCTGGAGAGTTTGCGCCAACCAACATGGTCGTGGATATCGTCTCCAGCGCAGATCTGGCCGGAGAATGTCTACAACTCCCCCAAGGACAACCTTCAATCGTTGGCGTCTTTGGTAACTTCGAATGTGGAACCACTGCGAAACGATCCTTATGGTGGGATCAAGAGTGTATCGATCGACCTCGAGGGCCCTGTAGCTTCTGGACCCGACGTTATGACGTTGTTCGAAAAGGTGGCGGCGGAAAGAGAATTATTCCTGACCTTCAATATTGATGCCAAGAATAAGTTCAGGGCCGCGAGAATGCGGCCAGAGACGTGGGAGCAATTACATGCAATCACGGATTGGCGATATGTCGTATGTCTTGCGTTGTATACGTATGAGACTCGATACCGAGGTCAGAATATTGGTCTGATGGATGGTCTACTGCTTCGGCGTTTGCGCGGGGACTCAATGTATGTGAGGATTGGCACCGTGACGTGGATGCCGTGGGAGTTGTTTGACAGATTCGCTGCAGATGCTGTCGTCAGTGTAGTCTAGTCGCGGATGTTACTTCGCTATGTATGCTCGCGAGAGGCTTTAAGGTGCGTCCTTGGGCGGAGAGGCACACTACGTCCCGAGGCGGATTGGTGGTGTGGAGCTTCGGCGCCTCTATTGCGAAGAGTTATAGAATTGACATTTACATGCGGTCTTAATTAATTAATTCTCCTTCAGATCAACAGGCTCCAATGAGGATCTCTGAAGTGCTGGTCGTGCTGTCGATCATTTCATTTGAACGCCACTTGAACGTAGTAGTGAGCTCGCTGAAGGCTCCGAAGAGTGGGGAAGGGAAACTCTACGGCGAGAACTAATCTGGCGAGACCTATCAGGCAAGCTTGGTCTGCAATAGCGTTCTTACTAGGTACTAATGATTTCATGTAACAAATCAAACACTATTGCCTCTTTGCATTGGCTTTGAGATAGATGTGGCGCATGTTAACAGTTTTCTAAGAGCATCATACGCTGCGTGCAGAGAACTGTGCTCGGTGTTCTTTCATGTGTTGATTAAAAGATGCTTACTACGCGCCCGACAATGCTTGCTTAAGGCCTGAGCGATGCTGTTCAGACCCTGGTCCGGTGTTAACTTCCTGATGTTGGTGAGCACCCACATCAAGCGTCTTAACTACCTGCTCGCGCCCTCTAGCTGAAGCTGCCTGCAGTGCGGCGCCGTACTCTCCACCCTGCGCATTGACCTCGGCGCCCGCGTCGAGCAGTGACCGAAGAATTCTAGATGAACCTTGAGACTTGTGTTGTAAAACGGAGTGCTGTTACACTCAGCTGAGGCTGAATGTACGACAAATGTTACGCTTTACCGCATATCATACATAGTCTAGACCTATGCTAGCTACTTAGCGCTAAATATTTTTACGGCTGCATTTGAAGGTAACGGCGCATCCGCTAAGCACTGTATTGGCCGCATTGCTTTTGGTTCTCAGCTGTATTCACGACGGCCTAGAACAGTCCGATCCATATCAGGCTGCTATTCCCAACTATATAGTAAGCAACCCCGCCTCAGCTACCATAATGCGACACCTTCAACATCATGGCAAATAAAAGACAAGACTACTTCATTTCTCCGAATTGGGACCTTCCACCTAATGATCCCATCAAGCTAGGAAGCGTCATCACGTCGCTCAGGAGCCCGATCGGCCAATTGCTTTTTACCCACCCAATGAAGATAACGTGTTGCCACCCACCAAGCTGTCAATCTCAATCACGACAGAGAAGTCTAAATCGGCTGCCTTTTCGAAAATGACCACATTTCTAAGCGGGCTGCTACGATTTGGTGCGGACGCTGGTGTCAATTGTGAGAGCAGGTATGCACAGCCCTGTATAGACTTTTGACACCCTTTAACATGATGCAGCGATAAGACATCGTTAACGTGCGATCGCATAGACACCAAGCAATTCATTCCGAATAAGAAATACCTCCAGCGCTGTGTCGATAATGAAGCGTTTCGTGACCATGTTAAGAGATAGGGTTTTCTCACCCCTGTATACATTATCACCGGTGTCAACACTGTAAATGGTGCGCGAGGTGCTACAGATACGTCACGCGCAGTTGAAGGACTTGTAGGTGTGCAAGTTGATGGCACTATCTGGAGCGGAGGCGCGGTTCGGGTCGGTGGAGGGCCAGAGATCAGGGGCGGATTAGGTACTAAGAGCGCAGTATCCTGGACTGGTACCACGGATTTCGTATATGCATATAAACTGAGTGTGGTCCGCACATTGTGGGAAGAGGTGGCAACTGAGCGCAGTCTCAGGGCCAAGGTCAAGTGCTGTTCTGTGAACAGCGGGTCTGAGAAGAGCGAGTCTGAGGAAGATGACTATGGAGTTCCTCTAGACGTGGAGCATCCAGATGACTTCAAAATTCAGCTCAAGGAGGATCAGAATGAGTTCGAGGTTGAGCTTGTGGAGGAAGATGATATTGGGGTTATCTACAATATTCCTGTAGGCCAATGATTTGGATTGAAAGTCCTTGTTCATGTGCATAGGGCGGTAAAGGTCGACGCAGTATCCCCTTACTCTACTCTGATTTTAGGTCTTCCCCATATGCAAACCCAGTCTCAATACCGAGTGGCATATTCGCTTCATGGGATATCTACAGAAACTGCGTCAAAGACACTCAGGTTACATTCCGAACGCGACAAGAGAAAGCGAAAACCCGCCAAGAACGCCCGAGTACGCAGCTCGTTTCTTCCAATCCGTGCCGTCAAACATACCCTTCTGAAAATCGGTTTTGGGCGAGCGAACTACAGCTCTTCATCAGAGTCTTCTTCGAGTAACTGGCGGGCAAGTTCTTCGGCGCGCGCAGCCAGGCGAGGCTTCTTGACTTGTGGAGGAGAATCAACGACGTCGACCTCGTCCGCCTCGTCGCCGTTACCCTCTTCGTTGTCTGAACTCCAGCGAGCCTCACTGCCATAGCCATGCTCGACCTCCATCTCTTCGTTGTCCTCAGGCTCCGTCACATCCTCATCCTTTTCACTATCAGAAGCCGGCGCAGCGCGCTTACGCTTCTTGGAACGACTTGTGGATACTGCGTTGTTGTTGCCAGCTGCACTGTACACATCATCGCGGTAAACATTATCGTCATCAGTCTGTGTGCCAACCGATCGGAACTTGCTCTTGTACGTCCCAGTTCTACGTGTCCGTCCGCTCTTCCGGTGATTGACACGCTTCTCGAGTGGAAACTCGGACAAGGGAATGATGTGTTCGGGATACCGCTCGTCGTCAGTGACCTCGCCGCCACCCTCAATCATCAGCCGGAAGTCGCGAGCGTGCTCGCGGAGATACCACATGGTGTGGTTCTTGGTCTCGTGAGCGGACGTGATCTGGCCACGTAGAGCGTCCAGTCCGCGCGCTTTTCCACCAACAGCGTTGATCGCATCGGTGATTGCTTGGAGGTCCGCCGAAGTCATGGTATCGTATGCATCGATGCCGTTGTCGTGGATAAAGGCGTTGATGGCTGTGTACATGGCGCAGATCTCGCCAGCCGTCCAGTGATCCCGCGTCTTCTTCTTTTCGTAGTCTGCGTTTGAGCGCCGCGAGATCTGGTCGATCCACTTGTTGTACGCATCTTTCCAGACCTTGTCGTTGGGATCGATGTCTTTGAGCTTTGAGATGCCGATGTGAATGTGCTGTACAATGCGAAAATGTGCAGTCAGTTCGTGTTGCAGTGTATATCTCGTGTAAATAATACTTACCTCATAGGCGTGTGTACGGGCGTTGAACCGGCGAAGAGCTATGCTAGGAGTAAAGACCTCGTGGTTGCCCTTGAAGTCGCGCTCCCAGCGGAAAGCAGCGACCTTGTTCCAGCGGACTACGACATCGCTCTTCTTCTCTTTATCCTTCTTTGGTACCTTGCGGCTCTCTAGGTCGGGAAAGAAGACGCTAGCACGCGCATCGTAGAGATCCTCGTCGGCAGAGTCTCGCTGCTCTGGGATGATATCAGTTTGCGTGAACCAGCCGCTGCCATCTGGCAACTTGATTTTAAAAGAGGCCTCGATCTTGGACGGGTCGGTGTCGTGGGGAGCGAACTTCTCGTGTGGAGAGTTTGGCTTGTTTTTGAGTTCTCGACCTGCGAATGGAGCGGGATCGTCGGAAAGGCCGCTCTCGCTATCGCTAGCGATGTCGGTGAAGTCGTGGACAGACGAGCTGGTGGCAGGCGCCTTGCCCTTATCTTTGCGCTGCGGCGTTGGCATCTCTGGCTCGATAGACGCCTGGTGGGCGGGACTGCCAATCGGGGTGGTTGTCATCTTGTTTCTTCCTCGTCAAGGTGGATTGACTGTGTCAGGCGATTAGTATTTGTTGGGGTTGAAGATTGCGCACAGTGGGGACGATTGTGCTTGAGCGCGTGAAAGAGCTTCGATTATCTGCCAGTTGAAGCGCGCCGGAAGGTCGAGCATAAGATGAAGCTAGTCACAAGGCAAGAAATTTGACTCTCGTGCGTCTCGCGCTTTGTGAAAGTTGTTGGAATGCAAAGGGTGACCTACTATTGCAGTTTTGACGGTGTTTGTCGTTGGTCATGGAGTAAGCCCTCCAAGATATACACGGAGGGGAGCGCAAGTTTGAGACTTCAAAACAAAGCTTAACGAATTGGGAAACTCTACGTCACTGCCTAGTTGGTGGGGGTTTGATTCACTTTTCGAGCACTGTGTAGAGTCGCTCATAGTAGTCAGGTCTATATCAGATCAGCTTCGGACGGTGCATGTTAAGGCATCAGTAGGCTTGTCGTGGACACGAAGGATACTTTTAAGGATAACGGCGATCGGGAAACCATCTCAAGTCTGTCGAGATTTTCTGAATTGCAGAAACAGTTCGCAAGCAGAATTGCCAACCACATGGAGCGAGTGAAAAGCACAGCTCATCAGTGTCTTTGTTTTGACAACCTCGAGGTGGCCGAATCATCTTCGAATCTGGGCGCTTGATCGGACGTCTTGTGCACAACAAAGCATTTCAGCAATATTGAAGTACGTAATAAAAGCGGATGGTCGAAACGAGCAACAAAGCACCTGATACATATGTGCTTTCTCAGTAGAGTTCGACGGATACATGATAACCTCGAGGATAAGCAGATGTCCAAGACTTCAACTACAGTTCTTCACACCTGAACGCACATGAAGATTTCACAAATCAGGACATTACATCGATTTTATTTGGAGTCTGCATTAGAAATTACGAGACGAAGGTTCCATAGCATTCATCGCCTCGTCAGCTCTCATCACCTTTACATGCTTCAAACAAAAAGCGCGATAGCAGCGCCAAGTCCCATCAACATAGGCGCACCGGTAGCCATCGGTGCGCCGCCCTCAGTCGCTTCAGGCTGCGCCGCACTCCCAGAAGAACCCGTCCCAGCAGCATCTCCGGTACCGGTAGACATAGCACTCGACAGAGTAGGAGTAGCTGCCTGAGTTGCGTCAAGCTTCTCCGTTCCCGCAGTAAGAACAAGGTAATAGGTCTCAAGATCCGACGCTGGATAGGGTGTCGAGAACGAGTATCCCTCGTCAGCTTCCTCACCGCTCGAAAGCTCGCTGCAAATAGACGGCAAATTAGTGCGAGAGAGAGTCTCGGAACCAGAGGGTAAGGTCAAGGTGAATTCCGCAGTTTCGGTACCGGGTGGGTCCGATCCGCGCGCAGGATAGGTATGCGTATAAGTCAACGTCTCCTCCGATGTCGAGGCGTAAACCGTTCCGGCGCAGACAAGCGGACCGACTAGCTCCGCAGAATAGGATATAGTACATGTGCGGTTCGAATCAGCCTCATCTGGGGTAGGCCAGTTGCAGAAATAGTTATAGGATTTGTCGCCGTCGTCGTCGCCTAGGATTCCACCGATTCCAGCTGGAAGTGGAATGTCAATGCCGAAAACAGTAGGGCCGACAGTCATGGTCAATGGGCCACCGCCTAAACTGAGAGCAGAGGTATTGGTGCCGTTGTCGTAGTCAGCGACGATGGTGGTATGTGTTCCATTGGCGTTGACGACGGATCCAACCCAGCCAATTTTGGTTACCGGCTGGTAGAAACGGGGCATCCAGAATGAGGTTGTTACTTGCGCAGTCGCACTAGCTGCGAACAGCATGGTCGGGAGTAAAGACGCCATCGTAGTGATGATGACGGTCGTTTCAACGCGGAAAGAGGATATTCTGTGATGACTTCCAACTCAAGCCTTTTGCACGGGGTCTTGACGCTTCTTAATAAGATTTGTCTCTTGGCATCTCACCGGTTAGCGGGATGCAAGGCGCACCGCAGCAGCCTCGCATAGACGGATACTGTGCCGCATCAGGCGTCCGTAGTAGCTTGGCACTCCGCTGGGGGTGGATCGTGTCTCTTAATCTGTGGGGTGGCGTACAACCTGGTCTTGTGTATTTACCCCAGATTGGGCTGGCGGCTGGTGGCCTTACCAACAACAACAATGGGTACGCGGGTCTAATCTGTATGCAACGGGGTGATTGGCATGTCTGGCGATACAGATGCGGCTGTGCATGGCTGTGTAGCTCACGTGCGATGGAAACAACCTTGCGTCAATGAGAATACGCTGGATGTGTGGACAATCATGTTGGTGGTGTCTGGTGATGATTGGGGCAAATATGAGCGACCGTTAGCGGGTAGCCGCTGAGAGGACTATGATTGGTGGAACGCACTGAGGTCGCTCATCATGCGAGCAGCCGCTGATGGTACCTATAGAATTTCGATGGCTATGGGCGAAGTCCTGTCGGACCTACGCGGTGGAAGACTCTGCCAGGCTTCGACTGTGATGTCCAAAGCATCTCGCAGATAGCGCAAGCAGGGCTCGTCCAAACAGGCATGGTATTGACTTGTCTCGCAAGCCCATGGCGTACTTCAGCGTTGGTATGCCTTTTCGTCAGCGCACCCCATCTATCCCAGTATCATCTAGTTCAGTTTTTCATCTCGCGATGTCTTCGAAGAATAAGTCGGCCGGTATGCAAGGATTGCGAAAGTATGGCATAGAGGTTTCAACGTCGTTACGTATCTTGCGCCATCATAATGACTTTACAGTACACGCCTATCTTCAACGCTTCGTTGTGAAGCGACAGGTCTCGAGCGCGACAAAGGTGGTAACAGCCTCGGCGGTACGCGTGCGCTTGCGATGTGTGCGCAATGTCCAGAATGCACAACCATCAAAAGAGTGAATCATATTGAAGTTGAAGAAGACAGGAGATGCGACGCGGTCAGATAGTCAAACGGTGCCTCGGTCGCCAGTTGCCATTGAGAGTTCGGCCGTATAAGTGGGTCTCGTCCATCGGCTTACAAGTATAGCCGAGTGCGCGTCATTCCTCTTGATTGGTAATCGCAACATTTCTCGGACGGCGTTACTTATCAATTGCAAGTGCAGCGTCGCGATTCAATAACAAACACCAAAAAGATGCCTCCTCGACACGACATAGAAGGCGCCATACCAGATGAGCGCGCGCCCTTGCTCCAGCATGCCGACGTACGCCAGCGCACGCCCACGCCATCGGAATGCGACGACACAATAGATGAACCGCAAAAGGCGACATCGAGGACCTGGTTCTATGTTTGGAGAGGTCTTTTGGCGTTGTTTGTCATACTAGTTGTCGTTCTTTTTATCAAGGGATGGATTGAAGCAGATGACGTTGATGTATGTAATTCCGAGTGGCGAATCTCACAGTCCCCCAAAGCTCACAGTATGCGACATAGTTCGATCTCAAAGGCGCGTTAAAGCGCGCGTTGGGTGGAGGCTTGAGTGGTGCTGCGGCGATGATCCTGCAAGTATTGCTCTTGATGCCCATTCGTACCATCATGAACTACCAGTACCGCCACGGAACATCAACGACTGTGGCAACAAAGACATTGTACGCAGACGGTGGCATTAGCCGATACTACCAAGGTATGGGCGCTGCACTCGTCCAAGGGCCTATTGCACGATTTGGAGACACAGCCGCCAATGCTGGTATCCTCGCCTTGCTCCAATCCAACGGTTTCTTGAAACAGCTTCCATCTCCCGTCCAAACGATTTTCGCATCTGCGTGCGCCGCATCTTTCAGAATGCTACTCACTCCCATCGATACGCTGAAGACCACACTACAAGCTCAGGGATCTAGTGGCTGGGCGCTCCTCCGGCAACGTATCAAGACTGACGGCATTGGCAGTCTCTGGTGGGGTGCGTTCGCCACCGCGGCAGCGACCTTTGTTGGACATTACCCTTGGTTTGCCGTATACAACTTTCTCTCCGAGACCATCCCAGATCCAACGAGACAGCAGATTGGGTGGTGGTTGCTACGTGCTGCTTTCATTGGCTTTTGCGCATCGGTCGTTTCGGACACCATATCCAACTCGTTGCGCGTCGTAAAGACATATCGACAGGTCAATGATAAGAGGATATCCTACACTGAAGCAGCCAAGGAGGTCATTCGTAAAGACGGGAAGATGGGTCTATTCGGACGAGGATTGAAGACGAGAATTATCGCGAATGGTCTGCAAGGTATACTGTTTTCGATTCTATGGAAGCTATTCTTGAAGATCTGGGAAGACAAGACGGGTTAGAATTAGACGCATATTGAATACGATACATGGATTGGGCTAGAGGAATTTGGCGTCGATTTGATAACTGCAGTTTGCACGGCTGGTCGACCGGTTTAGAACAGGTATTCGGTCAAAACCGAGGTAAGTCCTCGAACAATACCAGCTCAAATATACTTGTACACACTTGCTTCTAACTCACCCAGTCGCAGTATGCGCAAAACCTACTTCATTTTGTAGTGCTGCGATGACGACATGTATAAGCAATGAGCTACTAACACTTCTCGCTTCACTGAATTTACAACCGTCACTGAGAGAGTTTCCTACATATGTTTATACGAAGGACAACTGGCTTTACGTTTGAATACGGTCGCACTATGGGCTATCTTAGGGTTCTTGGACTCGCTTTCCCTGCTCTCTTCGCCTTCTTCCCATCTTGTTCTCCTGCGTCGCCCTTTTCCCGCTTCCGCTTTGGCGACGACTTCCTGCTTCCCTTCCCATCACTACCCGATGATGCATCCTTACTAGCCTCCTTTGGAACTTCAACAGCGACCGACCCATCCTTTTGAAATCTCAGCAGCTCCTCTTCCGTGATAGATGGGATGAATATAGGACCACCGTTGTCGGCTGGGAGGAATCCTCGCATCTCCTTCCGCATTTCGGCAATCTTGCTCGCCCTACCATCAAGTTTTCCCCGGATGGATGTTGCATCGCGCGCAGGTCTTGGTCCTACGGCTCCTCCATTTGTATCCTTGAGCGTCTTGCCTTCGAAGTAGGCGTTGAAAGGAACCATGATGTTGGAGGGACCGGGGAGCTTGATCATGTGGTCTGCTTCGATGGTGGCGCGGAGCTTGCGGTGGAAGAGCGTCATCCATGCGTCTTCGAGGGGTGTGTACATGAGTACGTTCTTCTTGGTGTTGATACCGTGCTCGTGGAAGACGCCGGTGCGCCATTTGCTAATGGCGGCGATTTGGTGTTTGGATGTCCAGTCGACTTCATCGTGCTCGACGTCCGTGTAGGTCAAAGTTTTACGTTCGTCGGTCATGGTGTTACGGAGCTTGATGGTGAGCTTGTGGGGCGAGACGTTACCGGTCCGTGGGGCATCGACATTGCCTTCTAGCAGTATCCACGTGGCAACCTCATCTGAAGAGGTGTCGTCGCTGATTTCTGCCTTGGCTTGGTGATGAATCTCAAAGGAATTGTGGACTGGCGGATTGCGATCGTTCATTGGCTTGCCCTTGATAGTCAGCCTCTTTGCCAAACTCTTGACAGGCTGTCCTAGGGATACTAGCGGCTTTCCAAGGGCCGGAGACGTCGAGAGAAATTGGTCTAAGGTAAGCTGTACTCTTTTCCTGTCTTGTGTTCTGAGCTTGGTTTGGATCTTTAAAAGTTCATCATTCTCATTGCTATCAACACTGTTGACATGATTGAGGTAGCTGTAGTGGTCGAAATACTTCTCGTCTATCCATAGAGGATCGTCAGCGTCTTCCAAGTTCTCTCTAGTAATCTCAGCATCCACGGAAGTAGCTGGTGTATCGGTCGCCAAATCATTTGCAATAGGCGTATCTCCTTCCTGTCTTGCCAGGGTATTGGCCATAGATGTTCCTCCGCCTGGCGTGCCAGAGGTCGCTGCGCTGTCGACCAACTTCCAGCCTTTGGGGTTTGATTCTCCGCCAAAGGTCAACTGCCACTCATTGTAGTACGAAGCCTTAGTCTTGTTGATAGGTTGCCACCCGTAGTGGGAGGAGTCTTCACGTTGTTGAACAAGCGATCGCAGCTCCGCCGGTACCATCTGCTCCGCCAGTTCCGCCAAATCTCCTTCATCGTCTTCCAGCGCCCTCAGATAATTCTTCATGCGTACGGATTGCATCTTCTCTGGTTCAGTAGCTTCGATGGTGTCGCCGTTCTGAAACTCAGGGGTGCGGTGTGGTGCGAGTGGATGAGGACGGTTGAGGCCCATATTGGCGTAATGGGATATGCGCTCGGGACTGCTAGTCGCGTCAGTGGTGTCGCTATACGAGCTCAGATCGGTGCTGGCTACGCAGCAACAGTTTTCGTTATCCTGCCACGCAGGGTCTTCCGAAGGGGCGCAAATGCCTGTATGTGGTGGGGATGGTGGCTCCGAGTCACCCCGTCTAACGAAAGGTTGGCCGTGATGGTTCATTTTGTTCTTTGTAGTTGTGGTTGTAGATGTGGTTGTGGTTGAGATTGTGGTTGAGTGGACGAGCTGCACTGGACTGGTGTTTGGTGGCAAGCCAGTTGGTAAGTCCGTCCAAATCACAGAATGATATGGAGTCGATTGATTTAAATGAGTTTGCTGCGGAAGGAGGTATTCACATGTATCCCCTTGGGAGATAGTGTCTCATATAAGCGGACCTATACCGACACCGCTTGCTTGTTTTGTCGCGCACTATGAGCATATAAAGAGTCTCGAGAGACATTGGGGCTAGTCTGGAACAGAGATGTTGTGAGCGTCAGCCATTGGCTCACAACTGTTCGAGTCGCTGGTCACGTCGGCATCAAGCGCGATATCTTTCTACTACAGCGAGACACGGACCACTTTCGCAGTTCCATCCACACCGTGCATGGCACCCCCACCCACGAGATTTGCTACATGCGACGCTTTTTCTGGGGTATCAGACAACCGTATCGCCTCGAAACACACAACGACGATGGCTTCGACCAACCTCGACGACGGCACCTGGACGATAGACGTGCTCAAGATCAGGATCATAAGCCATCCACTATTCAAGCAGCGTGGAATGGAGATGCCGGCAAAAATACTAGAGCAGGATCTCAAAAGTGCCGCCCGATTCTGTGACCAACACGACTTGTCGAGTACGATAGCGGACGGCAAGACCCCTCGACCACTGGAGTACCAGTCCTACACTGTCAACCCCGATCTGAGACCTATGGCTGCTGCAGCTAGTCTGAACAATACTCATGGGAAGGAGTTTAGCAAGGCTGTTCTCGCCCAGTGGTTACAGCGGTGGGATGTCGATCATGCCCCGCGCATGGCCATGTTCCTGCCACGCCAAAAGAAGGATGGCAAGTCTGTTATCCCAAGGAAGATTGTCCCGACACAAAACCAGCCTGAAATGAAACCAGTAGATTCTAGGAAACGCAAAACTGTGTCGACCATGCCTTTCGTGCCACAGAAGCGCCAGAGCAGGACCAGGACGATGGCCAAAGACGACGATGTCGAGATGCTCGACGAAGGCGACCTGAGTGACGACCGTTACCACACGCAGTCTACGCCGAAGGCTGGCACGCTGACTCGGGAACTACGCCAGGAGAACACAAACTCTCATGAGTCTCGAACCAGCCGAACGATTGCTACCGAGACACACCTCGACGCAAGCAAACACAGGGTGCTACGGGCGCGCAAACTGGTCGCCGAAGACCAAGACCACGGTCCTACAGACGATGCCACGGGCCGTATCGGTGAGGAAGACAATGGTATACTTGAAGCTGGTACCGAACAGTCGCAAGGGTTCGCTGGGAGACGACGCGGCCCTGGACTGAAGGTGACCAGGAGTCGAAAAGCTCGGAAGAAAGCCACGAGAGCTGGCGCGACAAAGACTGTGGAGCAACTCGCAGATGAACAGCAGCAGAAAGATGATGAAGAAGAGCTGAGGATCTACAACAAGCTTCGGCATGGGCGCTATTCTGATCCTCTTCTCGCAGACACCTATCGTGTCAGGAACAAGACAGTCCTTGCGCATATGGAAGGGCACGTTCGACCTGGTGTTAAGCCGGCACGTAGCGAACAACTGGGCACACGACGCCTCTACGAGCGTGAGGCAGACTCGGCAAAGGAAGAAGGAAGGGATCTAGACCTTTGGATGGGTGGACCCTCACCTTGACGTGCTTCGTAGGACGACATTAGGAGACAACTTCAAGAGGAAGAATAGTAGAATCTGACTTCGATTCATTTACATGGTTGACACCGGTGTGGTCGGACAAAGGATAGGCTTTATTTGTTGAAAGTGTGACTAACAAAGTATATAGAGATGAATTTGTAGTGTTCTATTCATGTGTGAAGTAGTCCTTATATCCCTCAGCTCTTCATTTGTCTTCGAGTTTGACTGTATAGTCGTTTTTCGTAGACAACAATGTCACGCACAATGCCCTATGGGTGCTGCGATCTGTCCTCTAGAGTCTTCGTATCCTTTTTTGAGTAGGAAAAGCGCGGATGTGGGAGGACCTCACAACTCCATTGTACTTAGCATTACCAACGAACACAAAGAGAACGACTTATAACCCGGATTTTGCCATTTCTGGGAGGTAACTTCCCATCATGTCGCCCTCGAAATCTACACACGTCTTTAAAAGCTCGCATTCGTGCCCATTCTCGCTCTGCTTTTCCAATCAAGTTAATATTCATCATCGTGATCAAAAATGCCACCCAAAACACCAAGAGATAGCTCAAATGAGAAGAACAACAAAGAAGAACTTCCCCAGAGTCAAGGAACTAGAGTCCTACGTGACCGTAACCCAAAACCAGCAACGTCGCAAGGGCTGCCATCATCTTCGAGTAATCAATTCTCAGCCACGAACAAAGGCACGGGATCTGGGGGTGACATCGGTGTATTCAAGCGTCCTCGAGAAATCGTAGACCGGGATCTGGAAACTCGGAGACAGAAACTGATTAAAACACTACAAAATGCGGAGAATGCAGCCGAGATACCTGATTTTGAAACGCATCTTAGAGACCAGGCCCGAGCAAAAGAGCTCAATGAGGACGATCAAGAGGAATTTATAGCTGTGGCAAACAAAGCAGTCGGCGGGAGCAACAGATTCAAAGCCGATGTACGCTCGAAGGCTCATGAGAATCGATGCGTGGCAACTTCCTTATACGAAGACTTCTTGTATTATCAAACGCCCGAACATCGGTTGCAGTATAGGGAGGAATTCGATGAAACGATGCGTATAACGGCAAAGCCCATGAGAAAGGGACTACCGCCTGCTCTTCTTACAGAGGACGCAAAATATGATAAGAAGTTGCGTCCGTTTATTGATCTATTTGAACAGGATAATGTCGGAGCGACAGAGGAGATAGACTACGAGAAAATGGGTCCCAATAATTTGCATGTAAGACTTCCAAGGGCAAGAAGATTTGCAGTAGGATTAGGTAGGCCTAGAAATCCACGTCTGCTGTCGCCAATAAAACTGTCTCTGGATATTGAAGCAATAGAGAGGAGAAGAAGGGAGATGGAAGACGCGGAAGGTGATCAATCTCTGACGTACGAATCCCATTCCGGGCGGCGGAAACGAGATTTAGAACTTCCATCACCTCTACCAATGACTCGTGGTTCAAGCGGAACTCATTTGGAGAGTGGACTGCACATCGCAGCTAGAGAAACATCATTCGACTGAAAACCTCCTATGATAAGCAAGATGCAGTAGCACCCGGCCGCACACTGATCATGCCAGCAAAGCCCACATTGGAGCTACAAGGAGACGAGCTTAATGAGTTCTCCAAGCCACCAATGACGCCTATTGAATACAACGCAAGTGTTGGCCACCATCACGTCGAAACCACGTCTTGGGCAGAAGCTACAGACGGTCGTAGAGAACGGGCGAAGGAAGAGACTATGAACAGGATGCCAGAAAGTGATGTCGAATCCAGTGATGAAGACTCGAGTGACGACGAAGGTGATGAGTTCGCGATTAGCTACCGTCAATGTAGCAGCCTGGAAGACTGTTCCTGTGGTAGTGAATATGATGATGGTCATGGGCACGACAAAGAGGAGAATAGTAGTCCCGGAGCGCCGCTCAGCATCGCGGGAGGACCACTTGATAACTCGCAAACGACTCAACCCCGCACAGAGATCAACCCCGACACGAATATTGATTTGGATCAAAACACCCCACCCACTACGAAGACTACACCGAGAACACAGTCCGGAGCCGACAAGATGGCTGGGCCTCCGACAGCAAGGCACGACTACAAGAGTGGTGTATACAACCGCCACCAACTCCGACAAGGTCTTAAGTACCTGGGTTTGAGTCAGAATGCACCTGAGCTGAAGGAACTGCATGACCGCATCGACAAATGGGACAGGGAGAACGCGCCCGACGCGGTGCACAAGTATATCATCAAGCACAAGCACACTGCAGTATCCTTCATGAAAAATCTCAAGGTCTTCGACGACGATTGGATGGCTCAGGTCAAGGCCAAGCTCGACGAGCAAGATCCGCAAGACGGGGAATCTGAAGAGGGATCAGATGAAGAATTCGAAGGGGGACAAGAAGAGAATTCTGAAGAAGGACAAGGCCAAGGCTTCGACCAAGAGCAAGACTCCGACCCAGAAGACGTTGACGAAGATGATATGAACGTTGATCAGGCTTCCGAACAAGGCGATTCTGGTAAGAACTTGATGAGTGGTGTGGTAGAAGAAGTATTCACTATGTCGACAGAGCAACAAACGACCGACCGTACGACCATTGCGTCATCCCACACTTCCAAGACCCCACGAGCGACTAAGTCTGGAGAGAAAGCGACCGGAGCCGCTGGGACCGAACCGTCGAGGAGGTCAGAGCGCAATATCAAAAAGTAGAATGCCCCGCTACTTCCTTCGTCAAGCAAAGAGAGACTGATCGAGCAAAGCGTAACTGTATCGAAGCAAACAACTTTAGTGAGCAATCGATCAACGAAGATCGCAAGCCAGAACACTAGCAAGCAGACATTTCTAGTAAAATCTCCCACCGATGTCATCCAGCGCTTTGCTAATATCGTTTTCAAGATGGCCGAACCACCGCATGTACCCCTTCTGTTGAAGTTGCGACTTAGTTCGGACAAGCTACGTCAGGAACAGCTCCGCAACGACGCCGTTGCAAAGTCAAAGGTACATTATGACTGTAGATGACTCTGGTGAAATAGATACTGACTTCGTAATGCTACTTTCAAAGCTACCCGAAGCCGACGCGGACAACGCAACTAGCGCTACTGAACAAGTCATTGCTGGCGAAGCACCTGACGCCAATGCACAAGAGACTAGGCGTGTGACGCGCGGTATGCGAGCTCTTGGCAGTACACACATGGTCGTTACACAGATGGACGGTACACAGATGGGCGGGATGCAGGAGGGCGGTAATCAGATGGGCACCATGCCGGTACCGATGGATAGTGCTTTGGATCCTCCAGGCCTGATCCCGCGCTCGCACTTCACCGACCCAGAAGAACGCCTTCAGTACGTGTGGAATACCCGTCACTTGCAACCAGCGCGCATGAAGACAACTCCCCCAGCTGTTCTCGCTAGACGCCGACGCGAGGACGCTGCGTTCGAAGCCGCTACGCAGAAGAGGCTCAAGGAGGAACGTGAGGCGCGCGAAGCCAATGAGGAGGAGTTTCGTCGCAGGCGGGAAGAATTCATCGTGAAGGACAAGAAGGCGCGGAGGTGGGCTAAGGCCATCGAAGACGATATGGAGTTCTGGTACAAATCGCCTCTTGCCCGTAATATCAGGAACGGAGCTGATCCTAACTCTGAAGAGCTGGAGCAGCGTCGCAAGCTCAAGCAAGACGGTATGATGAGGGGCATGAATCCTTTCCCGGGCGTAAAGGGAGATATGATGTCTTCCGAGGCTAAGGAGAAGGAGATCGGAGAGATGCAGGAGTTCCTGGCACTTCAGGCAGCCAAGGGAGAAACTTACTTCCCCCTCGCTAGGACAAACTAGGAGGTATGGCTCTAGATAGCTGCCAGTAAGCCTTGAACTGAAGTAGCTGCTAATGGATGATATGGGGATGGGAAGTATTGCTCTCTCGCCGCTTCGTCGCGGAAACTGGTAGGGACAATCTTCTAGCCATGCAATACAACATTTACCCATTGTTCTTTTACACGATACATCATCTTTTATGAATTGAGTGTAACATGCCAGGACACGTAGTGACAGAGACAAATGTGTGAAGCGAGCCAGCATCTCTTGGTATAAGACTTTGGTAGCAATTAGAATGACCATTTCGTGTGCTGTAGCAGATGTGCACCGTGAAGGGTCGTGTGTTGACATCCGTGTCAAGAATTGCGACTCCCGTCAGCAATATGATGGCCGTCGGATCGGGGCAGTATGCCGTAGCTAATGTACAATATCATGAAAGCCAGAATCCGATCGAATTACTTCGCAATTGCCATCGACCTAAGTAGTTCATAGTGAAAACACAATCTTGGCGATTCCCTTGTGACTTCACAGTCGGTGCAATGAGCGGTCCGCTCCACATATAACTCGACTTCACTCACGACTCTTGTCCGGTACCACTACACATTGACAACACCACGATCAGATAAGACCCAACCCGCACCTACAGTAACAAGTCGAATTGAGTCAGACAACCTTCGGCCTTCGTTCAAGATGGCGGATAGATACAGTACATTTATCGTTAACGGGAACGGTAAAAACCCAGGGTTTCGACCGATCTTGGAAGGGCAATTCGGATGCACAAACATCCACGACCTCAAGAAGCAAGATTTCATAGAGATAGCAGTGGCATTTGATACGGCGAATGCTCCCCTATCCTTGGACGATCCAGATATCGGGACTAAGGCGAGCCAAGCACAGAAGGAGGCGCTGCGCGCAGATGTCGACGCAAGACGGAGGACGAGGCAGGGAGAAGCAAAGGCGAAAGGCGGCAAGCGCACGACGTCAGGGAAGAAGAAGGCGACAGGTCAGGGCGCACGAGCACAGAAAACAGGAACGACGTCGGCGCAGTCCAAGAAGGACAAGACCAATGCACAGAAGGATGAGGCCAGTCCAAGCGACGACGAAATAGCAGAACAGGACGATGACGGAGATTTACGGATGGCAGAAGACCAAGATGGCGGGGATGCGACAACAGTAGTCGATCCAACCGCAGACGCAGTCTCAGGCCTCCACAGCAAGCGCAAGCGTCGTCCAACAGGAGCTCCTGTCGCAAACAAGCGGATACGTTCTACGAGGTCGAAGCCTGCAGGGGAGGGGAAGCATTCGCAAGAGCCAGAAGAAGACAAACAGGCTGCGGCGGTTTCCACCCGGACTACACGAGCGACGAAGCAAGCACGCGGGCAGATAAAGACACGCGTAATCCAAGAGACACCTCCTCTCGACTCCAAAACATTGATGGAAAGCCACAAGAACGTTTCGGACGGTGCATCCGCTGGACCTCAAGATATGCTGTCCGCAGTCTCCGTTGGAAGCAACAACAAGACCACACTTCGACGCGAACCTCCTCAGAAAGATAAGGAAGAGGCGACTAGGCCATCTGGAAGCGAGGATTCCGCGGGTGACCAGGCCTCCAATGAAAGTGAAGAATCCACTGGTGACGAGGTCGAACTCGACAAATATTTGTCTGAGGAGGACATCGAAGACATCGAAGACATCGACGCATATAGAATACGAACGATGCCAAATTATTACTACGATAATTCCAACTCACCATACGATGAGGAAGAGGCGCACAACAGAGTATGCGCGAAGACTGGCAACATGGGTTCCAGTCGCGACCCCAAGTGGAAACCTAAAATCGAGGGTACGCACAAAGTAGATGGTTATATGAACATTAAACCATTATGGCTGGAGAAAACCTACGATCGTAGCCTGATGGATCCTCGAGAGCAGGAGGTCCATGACGCGCAGAAAGAAGAGTGGGAACGGCAGGATGCGATAAATGCTGGACTTCCGCCTCCAACAAAGCCAGTAAAACCTAAGAAGGAGAAGAAGAGAATCTATATTGATAGGTTGTTGGAGAATGGCTGGTAGAGAGACTCGCTGCAAGTTTTCTTGGCCTACTCTTTGGAAGTGTGTGACCACAGGTCTTGGACTGAAGTAACTATCTCTTTGTTGGATGAAAGTTCTTTCCGGACAGCTGTACTCGGCGGTGATATCTTTGGTTCATTGTAATGCACCGAGTCCGCCGGATATAGTTGATGGCTCTTTGTTCGTAGCGATATTTCCGGCCGACCGTCCAGAACAATAGCGAATGCCTGTGCCTGCTAATGATCATTTTCCAGTCTCTGAACACCTCATCCTTCTGGATTCAATCCTCGCATAGGCTTCCAATACTCACAAGTATTTTCAGCTGTATACGTAATCTAATAGAGCGAAAATGGCTAAGAAGAAGCCAAGCGGCAATACTGGATCTAACAAAGATGGCAATGATGCAAAGCCAGGGAAGAAAATTGGAAATACTGGTAAGGCAGAAGCTGAGCACGAGCGTATCTCTCAATTTGTCCTGGTGACCAGAAAGCGGCGCGATACATGGGATGTACTGAGAAAGAGATTGGAGTCACACCAAGCTGCGCAAAAGAAAGAAACCAACATCGAGCAAGACCACTATAACTACTACACTTTGGAGGCAGATCATGCGGCAAAGGTTCAAGTGTATAAGGATGCGCTTAGTCAGGACAAGAGTGGGAAGAAAGAACCGACGAAATCAGCCAAGAAAGCTAGGGATTTAGCAGAGAAAGCTTATAAGAAGGCTAGAAGAAACAACAGGTTTGATAGGGTGAAACGTCGTGCAGAGCATGACTCGATGATGACAGCTCAAGCAGAGCTCGAAGATTGGCTCTACTATCAGGACATCTCCAAGCGGCGGAGAAGGCTACGGCTACTAGATCCTGAGCAAAGGAAGGTGGCCGAAAAGGAGAAATTTGATAGGCGTATTGGATATAAGCTTGAAACATCAGGCAACGACGAAGGCCACTTTGACTGGGTACATTCCTTGCTTGAGATGTACGACTCGAGAGACATAGGTGGCAAAGACTACAAGCAAGGTCGACACGACCATCTTGGAAATAATGTCGAGGGGAGGCAAGAAGGAATTACCTTGCCTGTCGTAGGACCGGGTGAGCTTCACCTTTGGACACCGAATTACAGGCGTCAGCTTGTTGGCCTGCGTCCTTCGAGACTAAGCGACGATCTAAGCGACGACGACGACAGCAACGACAACGACAGCAACGACAACGACGACGACGATGATGCCCGGCAGGATGTCGAACCGCATCACTTCGAGCTGGACAAGGCCGCGATAGAGGAAAAGCGGGCAGCGATTGAGAAGCAGTTCGATACCGAAACGCAGGAGTTGGAGTTCAATACGCATGAAGCAAGGCGTCGCCATGAGGTCGCAAGATATAAAGACAACAGGCCTAATACATCAGGTGACCGAGTGATCAATACTTCAAACGGAGTCGTAGTCGAGAACAGGTGGGGACAGATACGAACAGAGCAGGGTCTGTTCATCTCTGCCAAAGAGAGCTCCTGGGATTGGCGTACCTCATATGACTGCCTCGGGCCAGTAATGTCGGGCTGGTTCCCCGAAACCAGCGCAATCAGGGATGAGGCTCCAGAAGAGTTGATTGATCCGGATGACGACCTTGATTATATAGTTGATGATGGTGATGATGGTGATGATAGCGAAAGCAGCGCAGCACAAATACCTGCAAAACACGTAAGAGAGAAAGTTCCGAATGCAGGTGACGAGACAGCGAAGCAACATGGGACCATTTCGGAGCCACTTGCAGAAGCGCCAAATGGTGGAGAGCCCGCGAATGACAAAGCTGACTCTGCACAGCCAACAGACGAAAGCTGGAAGAAGATCAAAGCGAAGATTGATTACCCTTACCCTGCCAGAGAGTTCCATACAGGGAAGAAACCTTCCAGACTGATCATTCGTAAGTGGTTCACCACAGAGTGGGCGGAAGAAACAACTGGTCGTCGCGAACGGCACTCATACCACTTGCGACTACACTCGTCACCTGTCCATTCGCCACCACGATCCCCAGTAGATGAAAAGATTCCATCTGCATCCATACCTAAGGGCTTTGCTGAGACAGAGAACCGACCTATTGCTTTGGAGCCAAGATCTCGTAGGGAGTGTCCCTCCAACCCTGAGAGATGCCGAGCATTCTGGACTCATTCTTCGAATGAGTGTTGGATTCCATATCCTGAGCAACCGAAACGCCCAAAAGACCCTATCGAGTGGCCAATACAGGAGATGGACGCTCCCAAAGGTATAGATGAAGGCGGTCCGGATGGCTATGTGCCGGCGATTGGGATGTCTGTGTACAGCTCCAGGCTATATGACCACTATGGACTATTATATCCGAACACATCGCTAGACAAAGACTGGCAGCGGCCGCAATGGCCCAGAATCGGTGTTCGAGTGCCTTATGAGCCGATGACGATTGAAGATCTTCGTTTGCAGGGGGGCGATCGAGACAAAACGAACATTGATCTGACATCCAGCCATACGAGAGAAGCTCGACCTGGAAAGGGTGCGAGGGACGAACACATGGGTACCGAAGTTTACAACGAGCTCAGCGACGCGCCGACTTCAATGGTGGTCGCAGGAAACAAACGCAGAGAGCTAGGGACGATCCTAGCGAAGGATGCTGATCGGAGAGCTTTCTACGAAGTCCGATCAATGGCGGTACCGATTATCAAAACGCCACAGCTGCCGTGGGCTTCATCAAACGATGGCCTTGCCATTGAGCGTGTTTCTCGCGAAGACAATGCTGACGACGATGGTGGCGAATCCGACAATGAGGGAGATCTCTTCTTCAGATCATACGAGGACGAGTGCTTCCCAAACGGTCGCAACGCACCTAGCGTATCGCCAGTAACGGGCGAAGAGAGTGAAGACCTGGAAACAGCTGTAGAAGATGTAATCCCAGCAAATGTTGCTCCAGCGGTTGTGGTATCTGGAGAGGACAACAGAGCAGGTGAAGCACAAGATCTGTAACCCCAGATCCAGGCACCGTTTCACATGTTGGTACGTGCATTCTGAGCAGTCGTTCGTTATAGAGTTTTGACAGCCTCAGATGTCATGTACTGCGACATACAGGTTGCAGGCGGAGAAGAAATGGTGCCCAGCTCGCTTTCGATTGGTGGGACGTATCGCGCGCGACGCGTGAACGTCACGACGGGACAGGTGGCGTAGTTATACTAAGTGAGAACATGTTCCAAATGTATTTGTATCGAGAAATGAAATCAATGCCCAAGATCTTTCCAGAGTTGCGACATGAGGTCATGGTCGACGTCGCGTTGGGAGGCATGGATGGACGGATGAGGTTTGCGGGTAACGTGTGATGAACGCAACTTTGTGCTTAGCAATCGATAACGTCATAGGTCCAGCTGATTGCCTGAGTGATACAAATCCTCACACATCGTATCTCTCTTCCAACGATGACCAAAGAATGTTCAGCTTTGGATGTCGCAATGAATAAAGAGTGATGGAACATCGTCATACAGGCCTAGGGATACATGATGTTGGACCTGCTAACCTACACTGCTGAATTCGAGAAGAGCAAATTTTAGAAAGATTGGTATCATCAAAAGACGTTGGCAAGTACAGTGTGTGTTGTGCGCACCACGACTGCCAGGTAGCCGGCCTTACGCTCGCCGTCTAAAAGATTACAATCCGTTGAACATCAGGTACCATCACGACGGTCTAGTTGCATCGAATGTACGACCATATATCGCCTTATCACACCCACATACCCTTCTGCGACCTCCTCTCTTCACCTCCCCCATACTCCGGATCCTCCCCTAAGTACTCCATTCTGTTCTGTCGGAAATGCCTGCCACCACTACCCTGCTCGAGATCCCAAACCTTTTCAATCTCTCTCCAGACGTCTCCGGCCCTTCGACCTATTCTAGGCGTCAAGTGCCTAGCTTCTGCCACAGTAGGAGGTGCCCTCGAATCTGAAGTCCGCCTGCTATCTAGCCAGTATAGATATGCATGCCGCGCGGACACCAGCTCGCCAAAGCTCCAAGCCTTTGCATTCCGCAGCCTTTGACCTGGCTGGATGTGGATCTGATATGTCTCATCGATGCGAGGATTGGGCTGAAGACAGATCATAGCGTATGGTGGTTGACGGAGACCCAGGAGAGTAATGATGCGTGGATCGTGAATGATGAGCTGGTCGACCGGGCCCTTATCCAAAGTCGCCGTGACTTGGATGATACGTTCGTTGCGGTCGTGATGTATTTGCATGTCAAGAATGCTGGTGGAAGGGTAGTACTCGGCCTGAACCTCTTGTATTTTCGTCAAAGGAAAAGCTTCGGGGTTCAGGATCGATACCACCATGCAAAGGCCATCTATGTGCTTGTCGCATGGAACACCCACAGGCATGACTGGTGACGCATGCGCTTCAGGCGGCGAGGGTGGTGGTACGATCCGAGTGTCAACATCGGGTATTGCAAAAACTTGTTGTGTTGCTGAGAGAAGATCTTCCATCTCGAGATGTGGATCTTGGACAACCTCGAGTCCGACTTCTTCCTGCATTGCGCCGTCTGCAGCGGTTTCCTCTCCCCCAAGCTCTTCCTGCGCACTGTGATAATCTGACTCATTCTCACTCTCTTTAACCTCATCGTTTCCGCCTTCCAGCTCCTCGATCAAAGGTAGTTTGAATGTCGACCGCTCTTCCACCTGGTCATGTGCAGTCGCAAACTCGTTATACACCCTGATTGCTTCATTGTCGCCTAGATTCTGGAGCAGGTCATTGATTTTCTGCTTCCGCATACCAAGCAGACGTTGTTTCTGACCACCCAGTGTGAGGATCAAGCGCATAGTGTTGATGAGATCTGTCGCTACCGCTTGCGGCATGATAGCTAACAATCGAGGTTCGAAGATGGTAAGGTCATGCGACGTTGTGATTACCCTCCTTCTCGAAGATGCCCTCGACTTATGCATAGATGCTGCATATGTTTTAGGCGCTGTCATGTTGAACGGCGGGGTAGGTTCGGGTGTTAGGAACTGTTGTGAATTTGGGGTATCGCTCTGCATGTTCGCTAACTGTCATGCGTACTGGTGTGAGCAGGCTGGAAATTGGTGTTGCTGGGGCGAAAGAAGTCAAGATTAGAACATGGTGATAGTCGCGAAGCGGGCGTTTGCTTGCAAGATTGTTCTGTTTTGTTTCATGTTCGTTTGCGCACTCACCAGTCACCTTGGAAAACGATGAGGAATGACGAAAATCTAGTCCGGAGCAGCTGCAGGCAATCTTCACTACCAACCGATATATGCTCTCACGTTCGAGACATATATGACTCTTTCCTGGACCTTGATAGTGCGACTTAGTGGTTCTACAAGACCAGTCCCGCCGCCGTGTACTATACAACTTTCAACGCCTACGAGATGTCGTACGTGTGCCTGATACCCTGCTGAATTGCATCATCTCCGGAACCGTCTCCTGTCTGTTGCTCCAAGTCCTTCAATCTAATCTTCCAGCTCAACCTCCTTCTCCTTGCGAACAGTATGCGACCACCACATGTTCCCATACTTGACAATAGCAGCGTTGATCTCGCTGATCATATTGTACCGCCGCAAAGCATCCTCTTCTATTGCTGGATTATACGGCTCCGATAGAGAAACGCCTATAATATTCTTGAGCTCTTGCTTCACGATGGCAAGAGTCTCAATGTCTCCACCAAGTGCCTTTTGAGCCGCAGCGAGCTCTTCGCGTGCCTCGTAGACGACTGCTGTAAGCCCATCGATTACCTCACGCGGCTCCTGCTTTGCGTGGGCGGCAAATATACGCATGGTAGCCATTCGCTCCTTCAGCTGTATACCATACACCGCATTGCGGCCTGCTTGAAGCTTAACTCTGGCATGTTCGAACGTGTAACTTTCGGGTGCGGTTTGCTCATCAGTTACCGCGGAGACGAACAGGGCGCGAATCTTGTTGGTAGACTGTGGTTGTCGCTTCTGTGATTGCTCGAGAGCTTGGAGTAGTATCATCTTGCGTAAGTCGTCAAAAGGCATATTGAAAAAATGGACACCAGTCGCTGCCACTCCGTGGGCTGGGCGCCAGGTGAGAGGGTCCGGTGTCTGAGGTTCTTCGCTGTTGTCTGCGGTCGTCGGCCTTACGGCCTCCGTTGAGTCACTCTCTTCACCTCGCATGGAGACTGGCGACGTATGGTAGCTTGTTATGCGTTGCGCTTCTGATGCCATCGGGTTTAGTGCTGTGGCGTGGTCTAGAATGACATGTTTCTTCATAAGAATGCCTGGCTCGACGCTCGAACCATTGTTGCGTGCACAAGTCTCGTCTGGGCTCATCTTCTCTAGAATATCGTTCCTTCCCGAGCTCCTAGAATCTTCTGGGATGGAGCTGTCCAAAGCGTTGTCTCCTAGCATATCAGCCTCTCCGTGCACATCCTGTTCCTCTAATCTATCGTCTATGTCGCTACGAGAACGTTTACCAAGTACAGAGCCTTCGATGATCTTGTCATGAGGACCAAATGCGGGTGCGCTTGGTGTATCATCAATAGATGCATCACTAGCTAAGCTGGCGCCTGAGGCAAAATGAGGTTTGCTCGTTACTTTTGTCCCGTCGAGACTCTTAGTCACTTCCGTAGCTGGAAGATCCTCGTGCGTAGCAACTTTCTTGTGTTGAGAGCGTCTTGGATTTTCTCTTGCCATTACAAATAAACACGGGTAATCGTAGACCTTGGGAGCTTTCCGTATCTTGGATTGAGGTCCGTTTCTATGGGATTTAACCGGATATGGATCATTGTTGTTGGGATCATGCTTCCTGACTGTTTGCTTGGATCTTCTGTCACACGAGCTAGTCATCGGTATAACCATCTCACGGCTTATCTCTACTACCTTTCCATCTGCTGCTGCAGGTTGGAAAGTAGAACTGTGAGGCTTCTTGGTTACAAAAGAAGGGACTGCTATGGGCGGTAGTGGCAGGGGTCGGAGAACTCCTCTGCTATCTGATTCTTTCTTGTCAGATCTTGGAAGCGTCATTGTTCCGGGTATGAGAGTCCAAGACATCTGAGGTTCACATAGGCGAGCGGGTGACTTAGAGCTGATTTTACATAGCTTGGGAGCTCTACGCACCCCATTCAGAAGATCAAGAGAACGTCATTAGAAGAGCGTAGAAACAATCAAGTTAGCAAGGCAACCATTGTCCATGGTAGTCAGTGCACATTGTGGCGCAATAGTCAAAACGTATGCGGTCCATTTCTCGCACAGCCGACGAGAGCCGGAAAACCTCTCGCTCATACACCGCTCATGCGATTAGTATCGACGACATTCGTCGAACGATCGTGTCAGAAAATAAATAACTTGTTTGGTCGCAATCAGAAACCTTGTCCGACTTTCAAGTCCTTATCCCAAATCGTCCTTAGTCTGGTAAGCACCATCTAATGCAGTACCTCGCCGATGAGAAAAACCGCCTCTTTGTTGCTAAAGTTTACAACATCTCCCATAATCTCCTTGGCTTCCGGCCCAGAAAAGGCATTCTTCATCTCCTCGTGATTCCCCCACACGACCATAGACCCAAAAGCGTAGACTGGGGGTGGGCCGTCGACTCCATCCGAGAACTTGGTTGCCGACCAGCTTTTGACGCCATATTTTCCCCAACGAGTCTGGATCAGTGGCATGTGCTTGTTGACGTAGTAATCGATGTCGTATTTGGCGTCCGGCGTATTCGGAAAAAGAACGGTGACTGTGATGGCCATTGTGGTTGCAGTGCAGCTTAACAAGAGTGGTGCAAAGATTTGGAGGTTGAATATATCTTTGGAGGCGGAGACGATGATGAGGAAGACGTAGGATAGATGATGTCCTTGTCAGTTGCGACACATTGACATGAGCCTTTTGTATTCCGGTCCAAGCAGAGTCGACCCTTTTTCGCTGTATCCCCAGATAGATTATCACATAAGCTTCCAGCTTGCAGAGATGTCAACAATCAATCTGGATTGATTGGCTTGATTGATTCGAATCAATCTGCTCATTCAATCAAGCCAATCTCGAGATTTTTTTGCATCAATCAAGCCAATCTGAAGATTTTTGTAGATCTTTTACTTAGTTAGGCTAGCTAATTACCTATTTAGGAAGGTAGCTTCTATCAATCCTATCAATTCAATCTACTTATTTTGAAAGAGCTATCAATTCAATTCAATCTGGGGTGCTCAGATTGATTGGCTTGATTGTTGACAAGTCTGCCAGCTTGCGAAACGGATATGACCTTAGACGGGTGACGAACCCGGTCATGACAATGTCTACACAAGGGGAAAGGCGATGACCTCCACATATGCACACTGCTGACATCGGAGTCCAAACAATGCGATAATCTCGATAATCTCTGCGTAAGACCGAATCGCGCTCGTGTTGGTAGAAGTGATCCGAAAATCATCGGCCTCACACAACATTAAGTTTCTATACTCGAAACACCTTCGGAATATATCAGTCGACTTGCGGCCATTCATTCATGATGAAGGACAACAAGCTACCTCTGGATAGTTCATCAGCTCAAAATGTCAAATCGTTCCAAACTTCTCGTCGTTCTCACGTCTCAGGATATTCTTCCCACGCGGGAAGGTGTCAAGACAGGGTGGTACCTCCCTGAATTGGTGCATCCTTACAATGTCCTCAATCCATATGTGGACATGGTCTTCGCCTCCCCGAAAGGTGGTGAGGCTCCAATCGACCCCTACTCGATCGAAGACTCCAAGAACGACGAAGAATGCCAACGGTTTCTGAGGGATGAAGAAGCATTGTGGAAAGAGACCAAGTCACTTGATGCCATAATCGACAGGGCTGATGAGTTCCTCGGTGCTTTCTTTGTTGGCGGTCACGTCTGTAAGTCTTCGCCTAATGGCCATCAGCTTTCTGAGCAGCTAATGATCTTGTTAAAGCCATGTTCGACCTCGCAAATGACAGCATCTCCCATTCACTGACCCGAAGGTTCTACGAGTCTGGCAAGATTGTGTCCGCCGTTTGTCATGGTCCAGCCGCTCTCGTCAACGTGAAGCTCTCGGACGGATCGTGTATGATCCAGGGCCAAACCGTTACGGGATTCTCGAACGCCAAGGAAGACGCCTACAACTTTACAAGTGTGATGCCATTCTTGTTGGAAGATGCGCTGAAGAATCACGGTGGCAAGTACGAAAAGGCAGGGCAGCTCTTTGGACTGAAGGTCGTTGTCAGCGGAAAGCAGGGGAACTTGGTTACCGGTCAGAATCCTTCGAGTGCCGCTGTAATTGGCAAGACCCTGCTGGAGCTCATCCAGAAACTGTAAGGATCATTGTGGGTTCCTCGACATCCCGAGAAAGCGCGATATCGTCGTTGCTCGGTCCCGCTCGGTCTCGGTGTACAAGCAATCTTTTGGGTGGCAGTGTGTGGATGGTACATCTAGCGGTCATATAGACAGACAGTACAATGTGAATGGGTGGGAGGAGACGTGTATACACCAATATTACTACGCACATTGGTGCAAGAGATGACGTCATCATCAGCGCGAGTAGCGTTAACGCGTCGATCGCCAAACTTCACGACAGCCAGAGGTGACCACAGCTATGTCTTTGCAAGCACTTGTTCTCCGGAATTACGCCTCATTTTCTATGTTGTGGTTTGCTTCTAGTCTGTCCCTAGGCGCGAACCGAGCGCTTGTTCATTACGATTCTTTCGCGCCTAGTTTACGGTGACTCATCATAGACTCGATCGCGTCGCTCAACGAGCTACAACCTGCCCTCCAGTTAGTGGAGCATAGTCGAACCAGATGCTTTCATAATTCGCCCACCAAATCGTCTCCGTTGCAAAGTCGCGAGCGACGCCTAAGTCCGACGCGCCTTCTTTCTCTCGAACATTTGCTTCCTCTCAGTCGCATCCATCTCACCAGTACCGACCGGCTTGTACATGGGCATAGCGGTTTTGATGCCAGACTCCATCCAACGTGCCCACAGGTTGTGCTGGTCCACAATACCATGAGCACGCACAAATGTCTCGAGGTCATGGACAACGGCTTGCTTGGCAATGTCGTCACCTTCAGCGGCTCGGCGACGCGTCCAGACGAGATCCATGTACTCTTCGCGCTGAGCGTCTGTCGTCAATATCTGGCCCATCCCGGCCATAAGAGGACGTAGGTGGCCTCCCGCGGTACCAGTTGTGATTATGGTGGTCGGCCAGATCATCACTGTTGGGTTGCGAGGCTTCACATTGCGCGGCGCAGCAGACGATATGGGCTTCGTAGGCCTCTTCCTCATTGCCTTCTTGGATGATGTAGGGGCCCTGTGGGTACCTGGACGCTTCATCTTTACCTTGGTAGACTGGTCAAAATCTTCGTCATTTTCGTCATCGTACTCGGCCTGATCATAATCCTTGAAGTCTTGCTCGCTATGGTGTTCGGTCGAGGAATTCTCTCCTAGTATCGGAGCCACTGCAGCGTTACTAAAACGCTTGTCGTCCTCTGGCCGCGGGATGGCGCCTCCGCCAATTTGCACAGAAGATTTTAGGGTCTTCGGGGTACGTGAAGGATCTGCTGTTTGCTGTGTGTATACTCGTCGTCGCCTTCCATTCAGACCATTTCCTGGTCGTACTACTGGGATTTCGGCGCGATTAGCTATATGAACATTAGTATACGATAGGCAAGTCGGGCGATGTCAGATGCGGTACACAAAAGCTTGATTTAAAGCAAAGGCAATCACTAACCACAGCTAGCTTGACCAGCAACATCCTTTGCCCGCTTCCACACGAGACGACAAGTTTTCCAAGCATTCTGTAGCATCTCGAAGTCCTCTTCGGTATCTTCTTCTCCTTCGTTATCAGGCATGGGACCCGCATCTTCTAACGCGAAGACAAGTACGGGTACATTGAGAGCATCCAAATCGATGACTACAGCGTTTCTCTTCACTAGAAACATGCGGAGAAGGCTAGCGTCTTCGATGAGGATGGTGTGAGTGTCGAGGTTGCCTGTGCATGACATTTCGACTTTGAGGACCTGGAGGATGACGTTTTCAAACGGTGTGTCGGAGGCTGCCATGAAGACGGTAGCGGTCATACTATGGATCTGAATAGGACCATGTCCCTGTATGTTTTCTTGTGGAAAGCGACCGTTCACAGGAACCTCTGCTGTTGACATGATTTCGGATATTGATGAGCTGAGTAAGAGAACTGGTGGTTGGAGGGTCGAAGTGGAACGAATATGGCACTTGGTGTTCGTATATCACAGGGCAAGGTTTCATGATATATGGTGGGGCGCTGGCGGGATTGTCGTCGCGCCATCACGTGCAAAGGATGTTTTAGTCATTCATTGAGCCCCGTGCACACCCATCTGGATTGCGAAACACATCACGAGTAACTTTGAGGCCTACTCTAACCTTCGGGATGCTTTAGTGCTTGCATTCCGTATGCCCGTATGTGCACTACCGCCGTGGGTGTGGGCTGCGCCAACTTATGCTGTGGGCGACACAAGAACTGCCTGACAAGAGAAGCCGTACGAAGCGAGTCACCTAGCGAACTATTGCGTCCCAATCAAGCATTGAGAAGATATCACGAGCCATGACCTATCTATCAAAACATTGTCATTGACTAATGGGACATGTAGATTCACATTGCTGATCAAAACGACGCTCTACATATTTCCGGCTGATCTCCAACGGATAATTCGTCCAGCCATCATCTAGACATTGTTCCTCGACATGGAGATTATTATACCTCCTCTATAGGCTGGAGAAAACAACACTGCTAATCCCTTAATCTTCTTCCAACTACCCACAACAATTCGACAAAACGGAGCGACACTGTATCCTCGAATCGTCGAGCTACATCAACGTAGCCATGCCTTCACAACAGCCTACGGTCCTCCGTCCAAGCTGGCAAACAATCCCATCAATTTTCTCCACCATCCAGTCATATATCCCAGCAGTAGAGTGGTTCTACTACTTGACCTATATCTCGCACATAATATGCAAATCCGAATCAACCCATATCGCTAAAGTCAACCTCATATGCTTACTGCACGCTCGTCCGACAATCCAGATGTGGCACGAAGCACTACTCTCTGAGATGTATGATGATGGCGAACCCAACCTGCCATCAATGCTGGAGGGTACAAATTTCTTGAGACCGTCGGTACAAAGATTCTATGGACATACTACGCAGAGGTTTAAGCTCATGACAAGGGCGGATGTCTTCGTCGCGCGGTGCGTGGTTGTAGATTTCATCTACAGAAACTTAGACGATGCACAAGGAGCTGCTGAAACGGCCGAAGAGGCGAAACGAAGAAATGTGTTACAAGAACAGGGAAAATTAGTACAACAACAGCAAAAGGCCCGAGAAAACTCACTAGCTGTGCATCTTCGCTTCGGAAGCCCGAGAAAGGATGCGCCGCCTGTCGGTCAGATCGGGGTGAATGATCTCGCTGCCCTCTTAGCTGCAATCTCGTTGTAATTACCTCCTGGGCTACCCGTTCCGGTCGAGCCTGTACCCTTCAGTTTGCCACTACCTAAGCAGAAAGCCTCGTGGGTGAGAGGTCTTGCCCGCAGTTTGTCCCAGCTAATATCATAGCCTATGACACCTGTAACACCTCTGCAATGTACTTACACGTGCCATAAGCTCCAAGACAAGTTTGTATAGATTCGTCACCTTGGTCGCTACTACACGCTCTTCCCCTTGTTTTAGGTTTTGACTTTGCTTGGGGGCAAACATCTGAAGCACACCCTCTTATGACCACTTACTAATAGATACGTTGCACAAATGAACACATCGAACCCATAATATGTACTATGTCTTTTGAGTGACTCTGATTCTCGGTCAGGCTTGGTCGCCACGATTCGTATGCAGTAAGCGCTGTCAACTTAAGCCGGACTTACAGGTGACAATTGTGATTTTATGGTGGAGATTTATCTTAGCGACCCCCGGGAGGATCTACCTTGGCGACCTTGTGTAAGGGTCTTCACAGTGTCTAGGTTCTTTAAAACTCTTTAGAAGTCACTGTGCCAACCTTCACCCATAACATACTAAAGCGCACGTCTTTAATGTTCTCCCACTTCAACTGACACCGAGCGCATCAGACAGGACAGTGCGACAAATACTCAGCTAGTGCCAGATCTCCGCAGGAAGACTCATCACGATGACAGAATTCGCCTTCGAACTGGGCGTTAGCACTCCATTCTATACCGAAACAATCCTCCGAGCAATCGAATCAAATCTCGAGGCTAGAAACTTCATGTACTACGCCAACACTGTCAAACGGGTTTTGCAGGGCGAGATCAGCTCAGCCGTCTCATTGCCAGCACTACGATATATTCTCATGCGCCGCCCAAAGGTAAGTCGTCACTGAACAAAGAAGCTAGCAAGAAACACACTGATCTCTCGTGATCATTCCTATAGGCAATCTACCTCCACAACGACATCGTGGCCATGACTCATGATGACATGCTTATGCGAAATATTCCCAAGATTGTTGACAACAGCTATCATCTCGTATCGGAACTATATGCTAGAGAGTCGAACAGCTATATAGCTCAGGTGTTGGATTTGATGAATCGATTTGCACTTACGGAAGGTGCGAGGCCATCAGATGCGAATGCCGCGAGGTGTCAGGTCATGCGATGTTTGGAGATAGTGATGGAGAGCCAACAGCAGATGATCAGGGCTGTTGGTGATCTGGCTGCGGAGATGACTAGCATGGCTGTTTGAAGGAAGGTTTGCGATTATATGACTAGGGCTGGAGGTACTTGACATAGGTCGTGGACTTATAGATTAGAGGCATATCAGTAAAGAGGTAATCCAGGTATCCCACATTGATGAGTGCATATCTGATTGGGTAGCCTGGAAGTATGCAAAGCACTGTTGGAAGTCGACACCAATCCATGACAAGACATTGTGAAGTATTGAGAGGGCAAATGTATACATCCTTGGGGGTTACAAGGGACCAGCCCAAACTTGTAACTCGCTAGTGATCACTTGGACAACAATACTGGACGACAGGCGCCCAGCCCATCACAAGCACCCGTAATCCAAATACGACCGAACCACTCATCCCTTCTTGGCATCCTTTTTGGCTGGCACTGGTACAAGACCCTTCGTGTAGAAATCAGCTCCAAATCTCTCCACCTCCTTGGTGAGACTAGAATAGCTCCTAACGGGCCGAGCACCAGCCGCACCCACGAGAATCCTGCCCGCAAACGTCTTGTTGAACTCGTCGACAAAGGTCTTCCACCCTTTGGTAGGCTTTCCATTGGTAAGGTTGGCGAGGATCCACGTCCGCTCTTCCTGCACATAAGCCTGCACAACCTCGCGGAACCTCACGCTGGTATTGCGCCGAATCTGCTGAACAGTGCGCTTGTTCAATGCCGTAATCGCCTCTTGCGAAGCCCAGTTGCGCGGCGGCGGGTTAGCGAAGATGCGCTTCTTGCCATTCTTGTCAAGCAGCTTGATGACGAGCTTATGCTTTTGGTCACGTACGGTGCCATCGGCGAGGAGTTCGAAGCGGCCGGGGACGAACTGGGTGAATTCAGGCTGGGCCTGGAAGTCGGCGTCGTTGTCGTAGGAGGTTGCGTAGGCGCCCCAGGTGACGTTGCGGAAGAGTTCTGGCTTCGTGGTGTCCTTGACGTTGCCAGCGACGTCGGATGCGTCAGAGTCGTAGTATTCGGCGCCGTCTTTTGTGGCGGCGGCGATAAGAGCGGCGTGCTCGGTCTTTTGGGGGTCAAGGATGCGCTTCAGCCGCTTCATGATGGGTATGGGGATGGGGAGCGAAGGGGCAATTGGAGGAAGCTGGACATCGTCTTCATGGTGGGTGAATTTGCGCTTGTGGCCAGCGCCAGCAATGGGAGGGGGTGAGGGGTGGAGGGCAGATTGGATGCACCTCAGCTTGAGCTTGAGACCTGGCCTTGCAGCCGACATAGAGGTACGCGCGTGCCGAAGTCCAGCCAGGATGGTGGCAGCCTCGTACATCGCGGCGTCAGGGGAGACCAGCTCAACCACAGGTAGGGATGGTGAAGACATGATTTTGTGGGTATCGTCAAAATTTAACTGTAGGAACGGCGTGTGCGTCAAAGTGTACGATAGGGAGATTAGAAAGTTGTAAAAAGAAGATGTAGAAAGCTGAGTACCTAACGGTAGAGTCTGCAGGGAGATGAACTGGTTATGTATGAGTCCTGCTATCGATTTCTGCTACTCAGTCTCAATAAGCAGCTATTATATCAAAGTGAAGACGTGATATCTGACCGTTTACGTTCTTATCCGGTGGTGACGCTTGGAGTTGGTATTGTGCGACGAGGTGAAGACGCAAGAGCGTCCCATTGTGATTAGGTTCATCAAGAGACACAATTGAATTGGACGAAATCGCATGCTGAAGTTCGGCTATACTTCTATTCCATGTCCTTTCACCTTCACTCACTCTCCAAAGCCGACAATCCTGTTTGGTGTGATCACTGCAGACTCCATGGTTTGTGTTGTCGTTGTGCGACTGGTGCATTCTCGTATCGTTGGTACTTGGAGCTGTCAGTATCTTGCCGTTTGGTTGTCACGAAATTGAGTCCCGTAAGCTCGTATTTGCATTAGACTAACATGTAGTGGAGCCGACATAGTTCGTGCGCAGCAAGCCCGTGGGGATTTACCTTGGCGATCCCCCATTAATAGCTGGTAAGCACGCTAGCACCCAACGCGGATGAGCCGAGGTGTCATGACATCATTCGGCGAATAATCTCGTGAACCCTTTCCAACAACACCGCGTTCACCGTCAGCTACCACAATCAATGTGACCACCAGTATTCCTTAAGCATCCTTAGAAGCGCTTGTAGAGCAACTTGTGATGATACTGACCCACTTCCTGCAATGGGGAGGCGGGCGCATGTGAGACGCGACGCGACGTGTCAAGGCAACAGCTTTCAGCACCACATCCTCTACTTCTATAATTTGATGAGTATACCCTAGTGCATTAGAAACTTTGTTATTCACATATCACACGACTTTTCCAAGACAGTATGGCTAGTCTTCCCGCAATCGACGTCGTAATCACTGCTTCGCCTGCCGTTTTCGATATCGACGGATCGACCGAGTTAAGTATTCGGCTCAATCTTACACTTCGTCACGATAGACCGATCACATTGTACAAGAGAGAGACCAGTCTCTTCGACGGCAAGATCCTCCATGCTCAGGGGCTTACATTCACCGATACCAAGACCGGGCAGCATGTGCCACGCAACACGATCAATATATGCTACTTCGAAAGCGAAGGCGGGATATCATGGGCTACTAGATGTAATTACGTTACACTATACCCAGGGCAAACACATGTCATCGAGACACGCATTATACCTTGGGACGCTGACGGACGAGAAAAGACGAGCTCCACAAACGACACTTCGTGCTTGAGATGGATCAGGTTTGCTGGATTCAAAGACGGACATACATACCGAATAGGCATAGCCAATGATGCTGTGGTTGATAAGTGGCTGGAAGGGTCGATATGGGGGATCTTGGGATGGCAGAAATTAGGTTGGGCACCGAAGACTGTGCGCGCGGATATCAGGTATACAGTCGTTGAGTCGATGACATTCACGATTAAGCGATCTGATGCCCCAGAGCCACCCAGAAGTCTTATCTCGATGGTTGATTCGCTTCACCGAGCGTCCGTTGAGCAAGAAAAGGCCTAGTGATCCGAAGTCGTCTAGACTATACACGATAATCACTCCCAGTACCTGCGTCGGTCTCTCTTCCCACCAGCAATCATGTTCACAAGACTCTTCTTCAGATCTCCAGTCATTGTGCAAACAATCTCCTCCGTTCCCGCAATTCTGTCGGGAACATTCTTCCAGCTTACACGCTTCCTTAATTCCCCCTTCTCGACGTCCCTAACAAGTTCGCTCAGCAGCTGCGCATTGAACCTGTAAAAGCCCACAAAATGGCGTCTATACACCAGATGCGATAGCTCGTGCAACATCGTCCTCGTCAGATGATGGATAGCAATGAAACAACTGGGATCATCATCTTCACGTAGCCGCAATTCTATGTTCAGGGGAATAGTCTGCCTGACTTTACTGGATCCGTGTCTAGTAGTTCGCTCTACAGTCTGACATTTGCCGTGGCAAGAGGAATAAGGAGAGAGCTCATGCAGCATGGGGACGGACCAACTATGTCGGCGCATGACGGGCGCGATGATGTAGGCGCAGCGGCGGAGCAGGTAAAGGGCGTTGGCTTGGTGGGGAAGGTGGTCGAGGGTTGTGTAGCAGGGGAAGTAACCATCTAGACCGCGTTGGTAGGAAAGCTGGGAGAGGTGGTGGTACATGGTTGGGTTGAAGCGCCGAACCCCTGCTTATGGATCCTAAACAAGGTCCGCAACTTGTCCATAGAGGTACAGTCAGCGAATAAGGAAGAGGGAGAGAGACAGCGAGCTAGAGTGGTCAGTGAAGACCTCGATCAATGGCAATAGCAGGCCGTAAATCTCACTGCTTTCCCGTCAGCGCGGACTTGCGATGAATGTCAAAGCTAGTTGTAGCGACTCTAACCAGTGAATCCAGCATGAACTCTCAACTATATCATTGTATCAATCATGGTGATACTACCTGAGCTATGTCATCTTATCACTATTCTGTAGCCTCAAATATCTGCGCAATGCTCATAAATGACAACGTAGAGCATTTTTCAGTCTGAGATGCATCGTCAAAGGCCTTCTTCTCACGACCTCTAACGTGCCTTTCCGCATTTACACCACGCACAATGCTATTGAAGATTTTTGATTCGACCCGTCAAGAGGACAAAGGAACTTTCATATCTGGTTTAGAACGGAGGTATGACTCTAATTCGATCGGTATTTACTCACACTCGCACTGCTCACTCAGCACAACAGACGCCAAACAAATAGTTGCAGCAGGATCGATCTCCACGGTGTCCGTTTTCAGCGTGAACAAACGAGAACAGAAGGCTGGAACGTAGATAAAGCATTTCTTTGATAGATTTTCTGGCGGCCTTTGACGATATGAGACATACAAGAGAAAGAACGAAGCAAAACATTGATATCTGTAACCCAAGCCCAATGTAAACCTTCCTCGAGGAGGCTCTCGGGAGCCCACTTCGCACTGACTTCAAAGTCGTGCCGAAAACCTCGCTTAGGTGACACAGATACCTCTAAAAGTACCACATATTGTGGCGTTATGCCTCCTTCCTCCTCAGGAAGATCGTCCTTGTAACGTTTTATGATATCAGCTTGTCCGCGTTCGCAGTGGCGGAACTATCTGTCGCCATGACGATAAGGTCGGGTCCTTTGGAGTGACGGAACTGGATCGAGGACTGTGATCTCAACACATGAAATCGCATCTCATGGACCAAAGAAATATGACATATGCACCTACGTTGGGGAGACTTCCTCGAGCTCGTCGATAGGGTTGCGTTGCTAGCCCTGAAGCAATATTGTATTGTAGCCTTTTAATAGAGTATGTAGCCTGTGACAGCAGAATGTATCCATCTTCTACGTACTCTTCGTTGCATTGGAGCATGCGCATTGAGATTCTACGAACTTTCTTTGATCCTTGTTCATTCCACCAATCACCAAGACAGTGTAGATCACAACCCAAAGCATGATACTATGAAAAGTCGAGTCGAAAGTAGGCCACAACACGACCATATCCAAGACAAAACTGAAAAGCGTTGCCAACATCGCACAATAGACCGTAAGTGATGTTTCCAGTTGGACGTTTGTCAAAGCGCGGATAAGATAGAAAATCCCGAGTGTTAATGGGAACGTAAAGACACACCAAAGACACCACTGAAATCTCTTCATGAGGCCAACGACAAACTTGAAAGACCTTGCTAGACATGCTGGACAAAGCTTGGTGAAAATTGGTTTCGTCTTCAAACCCTGTTGGTTTATTAGCCTCGAGCTACAGTCCATATCTCACTCATAGACATACTACTCTTCTAGTCACATCTCTTAATTCCTCTGGGATTTCGTCAAGAATAAATCTTCTGTATCTCTCATTCCTAGAACGGTCGTGTTCCGCTCGCAATCGAACGAAAGCTTTCGTTCTCCCCTCACCGTAAATCAATGGCATTTGCACGTCGAAGCAACCCAGAAGACAATACGCAGCGTCCTCTTCGCGCTTCGTTTGTCGATGGACCGTCCACTCCAATCTCTCTTCGACGCTATATTTTCGAAACTCTCGCGGATGGGCGTTAAGAAGTTCGAGTGGTATCTTACAATGTACCGCAATGGAGTCAGCGAAATCTTCCAGACGTCCTAGTGTTTCACAATTTGCGGCGAAAAATATCAGCTTTCTGGGCGCCAGTAGTTCCTGAAACGTCCAACCACGCGTGAACCATCTGCTTCCCAGAAGCGACGCAACAGGAACTCCATCTCCTTCGATCTTCCAGGTCCGTCGAGGAACGTCTGATAGATAGACATAGCATACCGTCGAGTTCTTGTACCATTTGTACATCGAGTTGATTGCCTCGGTAAGCTCTGCACTGCTGCTCTTGTCTATACAGCATGTATCGATCTGATAAAAACAATTAGTAAAAGAGGTAAGAAAGAAAAGAGGGCGGATCATAGGTACCCAAAAGTATCCAATCCGGTCTTCGGTAGCCCGCTGCGCACAGAACATAAGTTTTTGGTAGCCAGGCTTTGTCCTTCCCTTGCCTTGCCCTTTGTAGATGTCCTTGAATGTGACCTCCTCATGATCTGCACCCCAAGTATGTGAGAGAATGGCGTACGGTGGAATGTCGTCGATAAATTCAAGAAGGCTGAAGTCTGTTTCGTCGTTGGCTTGTTTTACAGACTGTAAAAGACGCATGAAGGCTGTTGAGAGAAGCGTCGCATGCGAGAGCGTTTTTTTAGTAGCGAGGTACCTGATTCATGAAGTGATGGTCCAGCAATATTGATTCGAACTATGAAAAATAAAGCGCAAAGTAGTGATAAGAGACGCTACAGTGGGGGCCTGAAGTGAGGCTGAGCGCGCCACGCACCGATCAGCCCCGCTCAACAGTCCCGAGGTCTGCCTTCGTACTACCTAAGTAGGCAACCACCAATTCTGATCCTTTCAAGTAAGAAAGCATAAGTCTTCACTAGAATAAGCCTGAGTTGCAACACAACAATTAAGTTTCTTTGTTGACCTAAGGCTACTCATTGTCGAAAGCAGAAATCTAGGACTCCAAGTGATGCGATAGTCTAGGTATCGTAGCGCCAGCATGCAGTCCAGTTCGCATATACCTAGGTACGCTAGGTGCTGTATGGCTTACTGCCTAGTCGTATCGATGCGGAACGTGTATATTGTGGCGACGGGTAAGCTACTGTTTAACCCGGACTTCTGTGAATGGAGTAGGTGCAAAATGGAACGAGATTATGGAGAAGCCGATCGGGACGCTAAGGTTTGGATCATATGAGGCGCCTGCGACAAACATCCGTGACGAGAAGTATTTCGCATCGGCCTTTGCCACGGTGACGGCGTGGTCGCAGTCGTCTCAGCAAGCCGACGTAGATGGCTGTTTCTCGAAGTTGTCGAACCCCCCTACGGAACGGAGCCTAGGGCTGGCTTGCTTCGTGGCACATGTGCTACGATGGATTTTCGTTTCACTGTTCCATGTCGACGATTCAGAGCGTGTTGATATGAACAACGTATACTCTTGGGTTGCGAAAAAAGTGTATGTACATCACTCATAAGGAGATGACGAAGCTGACTATCCCAAAGGCGGCCTTCAGATGGTGAGAACATTAGGCACCCTAGCCACTATCGGGATGAGCCAAAACAGTCACTTCAGAGAATTTGAAGTCCCCGATCTAGCTGCGCGACGGTCTACGAACTTCTACAAAGAGGTTGCAAACTATCTTCCTTTGCACCAGTCGCTCGACCATGAGGGCTTCAAACTCAAAAAATGGGTGCATGAAGTCATGCGATTGAAGCTGGAGCTTCTAGTTTCGCGATATCATCATCATCGAATCGAGTTCGTCAGGCCGGGAACTATGTTCGATAGCAGCTGGATGACCGAGATACCCGACGAAGAGGGTAGCGCATTGATACCAGATACGCAGTATCGTGTTCGTCTTTGTGTCAGCCCCACTCTCGTGGGTCGTATCGACGATACGAAGTGGTCGCAAGGACCGGTTTCGACTCACGAAGGTGAAGAGTACAAGCTTGCTCTTTTGGAATCTAGAGACTTCTTCACCGAAGACTTCATTCAGGGAAAGGCTTCGCCCCGAGACGGGCTTATCAGCCGAGCCGTGATACTTGTGGAAGCAGTGCCAAAAGATGGAGGTATGGAAGCACCATCGCAGTAGACATCCCCTCCATTTCTTGATCTCGCTCGTCCGTAGGGGTTTGGAATCGGTTGCGTTGTTGGTTTCGTCGATGATGCTGGACTTGTGATGGCTCGTTTCGCTTGTTGCAGCATTCTGAATCGATGATGGTTACTAGTTGCGGTGGAGGAGGCTGGGCTACGAGCATAGGAAGCGGAAACGAAGAGTTGGTGTCGCGTAGCGATGCTGCCACCGGGTGATGGAGTCTCAAAAGGCGAACATATGCACTGCAATGTATGCATGCTATTAGCGAAACATAGTATTACATGGTTTTTACTTCGACGGCAAGATATGGATAACATACCCGTTTTACAATCATGTCCAATCGTGCGTCGCTATTAGGCCTCCTCAATGCAGCGGTCTCCGCATCGTGCCATCATAGTATCTATCTACTGCAATCCTTGACTGCAGGCAACTTCCTTGGCTAGCAACAATGTACTTTGCTGGTGCGACTCAATCTTCCGCACCATTCTTACATTGAGAGTTTACCTTGACCCAGTACAAAGTCGTTCCCGGCGAGCGGTGCGACGTACTACACTCAGGGGACAACATGAGCTTTTTGGGAACCCGCCAGGGCCTTGGGATTACTTCTCTCGCAATCGCTAGAATTGTTGTCGTCTAGGTAGTAGTGCTTACTTCAATAGCCGGTGGGAGTACTGAGATGAGCGGCCCGAACATAGTGAGCTTTTAGAGTAGTTACCAAGGGTACCGTAGAACACCAACGGTAGAGGTCAGGCACTTCGTCTGATCGACAACTGATCTACCGAACACTATACCCCTGCGATCTTGAGTTGACTCCACGATTGTGTCCTGTTCGAACCGTCCCCAACTTCTGCCTTGATGTTGGGTCCTGCGACGTCGGCCGAAATTGGACCCGGCGCGTTGGGCGCAACCATTGGTAAGTAAAAGCGCCGATTCGCAATGCGTACGACAGTACGTGTACAGTGGCATCCGCTGCCTCTCGGGTCCTAGGATGCCGTTCGATTGTAGCCCAAAAGCATAGTCGAATAAACTTAGATTCAGCGTCATGCAGTAATGTGAGCCAATTGAGGCTCCGCGGGTGAGGCGTCGCGTTGCTTTTCCTCTTCCTCGGCAGCGAAAAAGAATGCGAAGGTGGGTTGCCGCATGTGAAAAGAAAAACTGCGTCGTAGGAGGCGCGCAGCGGAGCGCCAACATGGAGTGCAGGGGATGAGCAGTCAAACGGCATTTTCCAGCTACCTTGATATCAACGCAATGGGCATATGTAACGGTTTTCACCGCGATCGATCATGTTTGGCTTGGAAAGGGGAGGATTCGGTGGGCGAGAAGACAGCCAGGTGCTTGAAGCGCACACCCCTCTTTCCCTTACTCGGCATATGTGATGCGCAGCCGACAGCTCTTCGCACGTACGCCTCACCCACTTTTGATAGGAGATCAGCATGATGTCGCCTTAACAGCGTGTAGGGCTGTCTATGAGTCGAATCTGGTATGATTGACAAGATGTCTGACAAGTTGAGGGTATCGAACATCTAGGCAGTACCGAAGCATACTAACCCCTTGGCGTCGCGTGGTGCCCAGCTCATGGGGTCGCCTACGAATCGTAAGATGTGGAGAAGAGATCCGCTCTGTTTCCACAACACCATACCCTTTTGTGACACTACGCTGTCGACGATCCTTATGTCGCAGAGGCTAAGTCCCTCCTCATCGGTATCATCCTCAGGCTCAGATCCTTCAGTGCGGGAAAGGAGGACCGAATAAACCCTGCTCCGCGGGGTGGGAAAAACAAAGGAAAATTTTAGTAAAAACAACAGCATGTTAACGACACTGTTGTGCAGTCCATTCCGTGCTTCATCTATGTGAGGGAGCAAGCGACGAATATACAGCTCTTCCCGTGCGAACTCTCGGCTACAGGCCGTTGGTAATCTCCATAGCAAGTTTCAGCGAGGAAAGGCCGGCCTCGGGTCATCGCGGCTCACCCATACCTCAAGATCCGGTCTAAAGGCTACCCGCGGACGTCTTAGGGCCACAGTTATTCTGCTCACCAATTTCTAGCGAAGGTTGATCTTACCTATTTTCCAGCGTTCCCACCTCTTGACCTACCTCGGCGACTCGAAGTGTTATCGAGCAGCTGCGCACGTATTGTCGATGACCGATCTGCAGATTTTCAGGGAGTTTTGCTTCTCTGTATTTGTTTGCAATGAGGCTGCGAGCCCGTCAGCAGTCAGCAGATCAGGTTGCGACGTTGTGAGATCGGCTAGACGACTGCGACGGAGGAGGTAGCGTCCTGTCACCTTCAATGGGCCAGCACTAGGAAGCCGGCCCGGGCCTGAGCCAACCAAGTTCTGTTGTGGTTGGACACTTGGGGGCTCCTTTTTAGACGGTTCGCGACAATGTACCGCCAAAACCAAAGCTCCATACTACAGCGACGTAAGAGATGAAAGTGCGTAGTATATGCGTACAGACATGGGGCTCATCTCTACATTCGATCCGTGCATACTTAGCTGCATCTAGCAGGCACGAAGGATGATCATGGTTTTGTGTGCACAGATTTTTACGCTTCGCTTACAAGTTTCCGCGAATGAGAGTCTCCCATCTCCTGTACGACATCGCCCCGTCCACGCCACGTTCCTGCATATGTGCATCCCTCCGGTATTCGACTGATCCCCCCGAATCCACAGCATCCTTCTCCGTTCGGTGGGAGTCCCGAGAAGGAATCACATCCACGATCCCTTAGCCCTGATGCAATTCTACGATCTTTCCATCAGGGATGATGGCAGGCGAAGGAGCCACCTGCATCGAGATGAAACATTGCATCCGGCAAACATGGTTGGTGGCACCATATACGCCATTGCAAAACGTACGAACCACGAACGGTTCAAGGGCATCCCGTACATAATCATCGCACGGAAATGACAGTTGAAGTTGAACAACTTCTCCAATATGCCTCACGGACGGACTGATTACTACACCTCATGGACTGGGTTCCTTGCAGATCCCGGAAAGACCGGAACATCGCAAGGAACGTGTTGAGACCGATCTCACACACTTGGTGGCTCTCGCGTTTTCGACTCAGGGCCATGCCGAAGGTTTTCTGACAGGGCTGCAGACCCTGGCACCCGCGGAGCTATTGGCGAATGTCACTTGTTCAGTGGGTGTACGGAAAGTGGGGACGTGCATAAGCGCGGTTAAAGGTACAGCCACCATCGATGCGCATACCACCAATTTCGTTCAGAGACCCTGAGCAGATTGTGAAATACTCCATGCTTCCCGCAAAAGACGCCTGATTCACCTTATTTGGTCATCTTCAGGCCTACACTATCATATCATGGCTGGATCATTATCTGATAACCCAAGGGGCAGGCAAGCCGTTGAGATCTCTACGGTGTTCACTGGTTTGGCCTTCATAGTCGTCTGCCTTCGACTATACACACGGTTCTTCCTAATTCGCTGCGTGGGGATCGAGGATGCCGGCATAGCACTTGCGATGGTAAGTAACTTCCACGTCACGTTGTGTAGACTCTTGCTAATCTTCTATTAGCTTTGCTCTATAGGCTTGACCATCTGCATCGGTGTCCGTCAGTATTCCCCTTACATCCAACCACAGCTCTTTATGGAGGCTAACATTCTGTAGAGGCCAAAAATGGTATGGGCAGGCATACCGACACTATCAATGATGGTGATATGACCACGTTCCTAAGAGTACGCAACACTCATCACTCACCCTGAATCTCCACTAACACCAAGCGATAGGCTTTCTGGGCCAGTCTTATCGTGTATTATCTGTCACTCGGCTTGACCAAGGGATCGATGCTTCTCCAGTACCGACGCATCTTCCCGACCAAGTCTTTCCAAGTCGCAAACTGGATTACAATGGCTGTTGTCATCAGCTACACTATCTGGACGGTCTTCTCCAGTATCTTCATGTGTGTACCCGTGCGAGCTTTCTGGACACATGAGAAGGCTACCTGCCTTAATCAATTCGCCGTCTGGTTCACCAACGCCGCCATCAATATCATCACGGATTTCGCAATCATTCTCCTCCCTATACCAGTCATCCGGAAGCTCAACTTGGGCAAAAGGCAAAAGATTGGACTCATCTCGATCTTTGCGATCGGTGGATTGTAAGTACCCCTCACTCGTATCACCTTGTTTCCATCGGGCCTTTGTGCAAGTGGTTGCACATGTGTTTCATCGTGTAACCACAAATGGCTTGGTTATCGCCTTGTACCTTGTTGTGTTCCCGGCTCTTCTCGCGGTCGGTTGGGCAGCAGATCTACCCCTGCTTTCAGCTGTTACAAAGAAGTCACACTAACGCGCAACCTTGCAGTGTTTGCCTGGTATCCATTCTGCGTCTACAGTCCCTTGTAGCAATCTCAAACTCCGCCGATCCAAGCTACGACAATCCCCCCGCAGCGACTTGGAGTTCAGTGGAATCCAATGTTGGCATCATTTGCGCCTGCTTGCCGTTGCTTAGGCCATTAATCACCAAATGGCTTCCAAGAGCCTTCCCGTCAAGACACCGCAGCATATATTCGCACTCTCGACCTCAGAATCGAACATACGGCAGCAGGGGTGGCAGCAAAGCGCTACGCACCAAGGACGACTACGTTCTAGACGTAACAAAGCGCTCGAACGGCTCGAGCGAGGAAGGGCGAGACATCCAAGTCGTGACCGACATCCACGTAGAAGTTGACGGTGCCGATGGAAGGAGAATAAGTGGCTGGAGAACGCCTGCATCGCAGAACAACTGGTCGGACAATGTTTCCAGCAAGGAAACCCAACGGGAGAACAGCACTGAGTCGCTGGTCAATCAACACGTGCGGGTGTCCTCACGGTAGATTTTAGATCTTTCTTATGTTCTCTCCACACCCTTTGATCACAGTTTCGTAACGATACCCCATGACCTACATCTTATTAATAGAGAGTGTTTCGACTCTTGTCAGCACCCACAATCATTTCAAGTAGCATTTCATTGCGTAATTGCTCATTGTTTATTTGCCTTCAACAACGTGATGGTGCATCACGCTTCCAAGATAAATCAAACGTTGGACACTACTTGTAGCAGCATCGTCCAACGTCCTTTTCCTGAATCTCGATCGAATGACTTTAATAATATGATTACTAGAGCCTCAGATATGCAGCTTAGACCTTATCAAAGGACATGACTCAAATGTCCCCACGGTGTCTTGCCAAGAGTTATCCCCGCTGGGGATTCTGGCGGTGCAACATTGGGATTCTGTGGCGTAGGTTACGGCCCTCGAGGGCTACCTGACCGCCGCTCAAGACACCTTTAGCGAACCCAATACTTCGTCAACCGCTCTGCTGCGAGTTCATATATACATTTGGCATCAACAAGTAGCTCATCGCCATGCTCGAGCACCACCTCACTATGGCTGAGCTAACGAGCAACACTGAATTCACCGTAGTGAAGAATGCTCAGCGAGCTACAAGAAGTACAGTATCTTCTTCAAACCACCTGCTAAGTCAGGCGATCGGAAGATCTGTGAATTAGAGCATACTTCTGTTGCGACGATTCACGTGCATTCACTTGCGCGTCTGACTAGTACGACGCAACACTGCTAGCGCAAATGATTGCCTCCTGTCATTGTATAGAGGCTCGTTCAAGCTCTCTATTTGCTGACCCAACACCACCCACTCAACTTGGCCTCAACTTTCGGTAGCTGTGAACTGGCATACCCAATAGTTGAATCCAACCACGACCGCTCTCGAACGTCAGCACATCCGCTACCTGTATAGTAGCTCCCGCTTCTACTGGTACAAACACAACCGCAGCAATCGTTATGGCACCGATGGCTGCGGTCACACGCAATGAGATTCGCCAACTGCTCCACCAAGGTCAGTGACTTCCCTTGTTACCTAGACAAATCTCCTGACACCTCCCAGTCCACGCATGCAGGACGCAGTCAACTCCATTTCTTCCGGCACGTCTGCATGGGGCGAAATCACATATTCGTCCGCAGCGCCAAGCACGACGTCCATGACACTGCGCCGCTCGTCTTCAGCCTGCGACTTGTCGGAGATGCCAACGTTCGATACCGCCAAGACTTACACTGTAAGCCCAACACTTTTCGGATTCCAGCTCACCATCTCCTACGGCATTACCAAGGTTCCGCAGTGGCTTCATGACTCTACCGGCCGTAATATTCAGTCAATACCTGTCTCATCTGCCTCCGGAACCAACGCGGCTGTTGAGCTCTCGCCTGTCAAGGTGAGCGTCGTCATGCTCATCGTTACTTTTGTAACTCTGTGGCTCGCTCAGTTTATCTCCGAAGACCTCTCAAGCTATGATACAGCAAGCCTATTGCTTTGGCTAGTGTTTGGCGGTTATGAGCAGCCAAGGCCCGATGAGATGCTGATTTTAAAACCGCTTGAGTCGCCATACGCCACCACACCTGAACATCTTCAAGAAATTGGTTCTCCAGTCATCGTCATCACTCCTCCAGAAGACACTCGACCCGTTGTTGATCATGACGCCAAGCTTATCACGGTCGTCGAGACCATCAACTTTCCGGAAGTGACTTCGGATATCGTCGAGCTATATACCCCTCGGATGCAAGTTTGGCTGAAGGAGTCGACCCTCGACTTCGTTCCCGAGCGAGACGTCACTTCTGTGGATGGTATCGCAGATTCACCGAGTCAAATCACACCCTCCGAAGGCGTCGTCCAGGCGTCACAATTGGTCGTCCATAGTAATGACACTAATGATCTTCTCGCCTCACCGATGGTTTGGGATGAACAAGAAGCATTTCTTAGTTCTTTGAATGAACTTCCTGACCTCGCCACTGATACTCTCGGTCTTCAGCTAGCAGCCGTCCTCCTCGAGCATGACTTCCCCACCTTCAGGATCAGTGAGTATTTCTGCGCATCGAACGACGCTTGTCAAGTCGGGCCTGTTTATTTGCCTGGTTCTGAACAAGGTACTGAGTTGATGTCTTGGCCAGATCGTCCTGTGGCAGCAGATAGGTTTGACATCGACTACATGCGCGATCGGCTCCAGAAGTATCTTCCAAGACGGACAATCGACAAGATCGCTTCCATGCAGTCGGAATACTGGTACAGAACCCGAGATCAAAGCGGCTTCAACGTATTCGTTCGTGATCTGGAAATAGAATGGCTTAGGCTGGCCAATAACGGACCTTCCAGTTACAACCTTGAATATATCAAGCTCATCACTGGACAGTCCCAGAAGCGATACACGCCTGAGTGTCCGCCCCACTGGCGTTTCCAGTACTCACCTAACGACTCGGCCAGGCCATATCTCGATTTCGAAGAGGAGTTTGCCATCAATGAAGGCATTGCTGATTACAACTTCAATTGTAGAACAGAAGAGGTGGTTGGCAGAGTACAGAATACCCTGCGAACAAACGAACAATTTCGAAAGGTAGACTATGGCAGCAAGCCCATCCTGCAATGGATCAGCAACGTCGAAGAGAAGTTGTTAGTCGATCCACATGTCTACGGACGGTGCAAGTGTGGCGAGGCCGCCATGGAACCTGTACGATGGTATCGTCGACAGGATGAGAGCCACTACAATCCGAAGAAGCAGCAGTCCTTCAAGAAGTTCCCTCTTCGTCAGATGTCTAAAGACGAGTCCGACGATCGCTACGTTTGCGATGTTGAACAGCGAACGGCATATCCCCGGAGCCAGCAGATCACGCAAATCTGCAAGCAGCACAGGACCGTTACGGATAGCATCTTCGTTCTCGTTGACACTTCTGTCGAAGACATCAACGATCGGCTCAGCAACCCAGGTAGCATGCTTCCCGCCCCTGGCAGGAGACATTCGTCAATCTACCCCGACGGCTGGCATGTCAAGAAACATGCCGTACAGCCTCCATTCGAGCAGCGTCCTCCCCGCTGTCGGCACGGGTTCCTTCACAGTATTTCCTGTTCCGAGTGCTTTCCACGCCATCATTTCGCTCATAAGTGCCAGGAGTGCATCGAGTACTGCTTTGCTATGAACGTAAAACGCCCCAACATAGTGGTGCTCGACGCAGCTGTGGAGGCTACACAAGGCCACCAGAACTTCGACCTAGCACGGGATGCCCAGACTAGGCACCGGAAAAATCTGCTCGATATCTTTAAGGGAGCCAAAACTCCTCAACACTCTCTTACATCTCCTTCTCCTGCTGTTACACCATCGGCTGGACGGAGGCGTGAGTAATAAATTCACTCAGGAATTGATTCCAGCCCTCTGCTCGCCACCGTAGCCAAGCTTTCTCGCTCTTAGGCGTATGAATCTTATAGTATTCTTTGATAGCCACTTGACATTGTTGTTTGGGTTTTTGAACAGTTCGCTGTGGTAACCGATCCCTCGTGAGGATTTACCTTGGCGGTCCTTCCTGGGGATAGTCCTTGGCGTTCCAATAAAGCTAAGGCAGCAAAAGGAACTTAACATGCCGTTGAGATATCGTTGCTAAGTCAACCGAGGATAAGGACTGGAATTAGGTGATGGTTACGAGCTACAAGCTACCATAGTTGGATGTTGGCGCTAATAGGCGGTAGAAGAATTTGTTGTACTCTTTCATGTCATATCTGGCGCTTGAGGCTCTCTGGAGTCTTCAGACTCGCGGACACTACAACCTTGTATTTGTTAGCAGTGCAAGGACGCTTTGCCCAACTCATCGCTCCTTCGAGCTTCAATGAAATCATGTTCAAAGCCCTTCCCCAACTGCGTGCAGGTGGTTCGTCTAGAATACGATCGAGCGTCGATGCGCGACCCTTTGAGAGGCCTGTTTGCCGGAGCGCCCTACGGGAGGAGCAAGCCGTTCGAGACTTTGTGACTTTGGTTCGGCCAAAAAGATACGCCGAGTACCGATTGATGGAATCACCGCATCCACCCGTCGGCGGGGCTGACTTTATGCGCCGTCCTCGAAATGGAGATAAACATCACCTGCTAGCCGACCAGGTGTGATCCAAGGATGGCCCACAGTCGGTGAGGCTCCACGGTTACATCTCCCAAAGTCAGCAGGCAGGTATTCCAACCTGAAATAGATAGTAACGGCAAGAACTTCCAGTATCGGAGATGCGCATTGATGTATAGCTAGGCTGAAGAGAGCTGTCGCTACGATAATACGGTGCTCGGGTTGCCGTTCGGCGCGAACGAAACGTGTTGGTTGAATGCCGTGGATCATCGGCTATACCAGGCAATATGACGCAAGTACCCAAATTGCTGAGTGGTATACGACCCTGTTCGTTACATTTCCTGTCGTGTCAGTTCAATCACATAGGCGCCGGCGTGGAGATGGGAGGGTTGGTGTCGGTGTTTATCAGGCAGGTTGACCGTGTCACTAGCCACAATGAGCCACACGATGACGTGTCTGGATCGCGCTAAATGCCGCCTTAGCCACAGGTTAAGCATTCTCCGCAAAGCTTGACACACCAATGCTTCTCCACTCTCAACATGGGTGAAAGCTTTGATGTTTACTGACATACTTTCACGCCTGCTTTTTTCAACAGATGCGTTCACAACACATGCGCGACGCCATTGCTACACCAGTAGAAAAAGAGCAGTGTACTGCAATTGCACCTACATTCGCGAGCATCTGGACAGTCCGCTAGTCTTGAGGCTTCAATTCTATACCTTGATGCTGCTCATGGTGTACTGCATGCCTGGATCGGTCCGGCACCAAGTCCATATCGCGCGGGCGGCATGGCCGGCCCTCGGGAATAGCGGATCAGACTACCAAGTATGAGCAAGCTGACGCGTTCACACCGGGAGCTCAAAGACGGATACACACTGTCACTGTTCCCATCTCTTCCGAATCACGAAGAACATCTATGCTTCGAGGCTCAGAGTCACAATGCCAGTGCTACTGGACGCCTTTCCGAGTTACCAATGATGCAAGACTGAGAGCATCGTTCTGTCACCATCGTCACGATCAACAAGATGGACTCCCTCCAACATCCGAACAAATCAAACCCTAGTCTACACAATCGTGGCCAGCCTCATGCTCCGCAGCCAATCCTCGATCGACTTCCAGTCACTAGCCCCACCGGCAGTTGGTGAACATACCCGGGAGCGCCACACCCCTGACTAAAGGATAAATTGATATAGCCGAATCTGGCAAGTTTGATCGAGTATCCCATGCATGTTAGCGTTCAACGCCGCATGCATGCCAGGATTGTGTACCTCTCACTTTACTGTTCTCGATAGTCATGATGTCGCTTCGAATTACGTATGCTCGGTGGAGTAGGTCGGGAAAACCATGGAGTAGTGTCGCTGTTGTTTTGTCCGGCTGTGTATAAAGACGATGGCGTGCTCTCTGATCACTCAGCAGTCGCACAGTGAGTTGACCACTGCTAATCAATATGCGATACTCTTCAGCCGCCGCACTCCTCTGTTCTTTGGCAGGCTCCGCCAATGGCCTACCTGCACCTGCACCCCAGGCGTCAGGAGCCTCTGGCCCTACGGTGCCAGGTCCTGTTGATCCTTCGCAAGTCCTCAATATGCCACTACCTTCTGGAGCATCAGGTTCTCTGCGTGGTTCAGAGGACTATCTAGGGTACAATCCTTCGAATCCAGTCGACATGAAGTCCACCGTCATTCCACCCGAAGACTTCGAACTCGCACCTGGACAATCAGAGGACGCAAAATTGGGATTGTATATCGATCTCTCTAATGTGAAGAACCCGCAGCCGATCCGCGGGGGTACTACAGGACCTACGGAGCCTGGTCCTCGGTAAGTTCGTCACATCGTCATGAATAGAGTCATCTGATTCCTTTGCAGTACACCGGCCTATGATCGCTTGAACAGCGACGTATACGCTCCGCCATCTTCCGACATGGGCGAGGTAAGCAACGCCAAATGGCCATTCGGTCTCAGCCACAACCGCCACGGCCTCGCCGGAGCAGGATGGGCACGATCGCAGAACACCGACCAACTACCGTCCTCGGTCGCAATGGCCGGAACAAACATGCGACTGAGTCCGCACGCGTACCGTGAGCTGCACTGGCACAAGCAAGGCGAATGGGCGTTGATGTACATACCACCCCTTTACCTTGCACGCCTACTCAAGCTAACAATATGCTCAGGCTCAACGGCAGCGTACGCATAGCCTCGATGAACGAAGCCGGCCAAACCTTTGTCGACGACGTCCAAGAAGGCGACGTCTGGTTCTTCCCTCCCGGCATCCCGCACTCGATCCAAGCCTTTGAAAACGGCTGTGAATTCCTGCTCATCTTCAACGACGGCTCCTTCAGCGAGGAAAACACCTTCCTCCTCTCTGAACTCATGCTGCGCAACCCAGAAAGCGTGATAGCAAAGAACTTCCGCACATCAGTCAAGACATTTGAAAACATTCCTCAAGAGCAGCTCTGGATCTTCCCTGGTACCCCCGCGCCGAAGAACATTTCAGAGCAGAATGTCACGGGGCCCGCTGGCGTGATTCCAAAGGAGGGCGCGTATACTTACCATTGGAGCCAGCAGGAACCCGTAAAAGTACCCGGTGGTAGTATCAAGATCCTCGACCCGGCTACCTTCCCCATCGCGAGCACCTTTTCCGCTGCGCTCATCACCGTCGAACCCGGCGCGATGCGCGAACTGCACTGGCACACCACGTCGGACGAGTGGTCGTATTTCCTGTCCGGAACCGCACGCCTGACCGTGTACGAAGCACCTGCTGCGTCGCGCACGTTTGATTTCTCGGCGGGAGATGTCGGATACGTGCCCGTGCCTAATGCGCATTATCTCGAGAATACGGGCAACGAGACGTTGGTGTACCTCGAGGTGCTGCAATCGACGCAATACAGTGATATCAGCGTGAACCAGTGGCTGGGTATCACGCCGAGGCAGATTGTCAAGGATCATTTGAACGTCGACGATGCGTTTTTGGACACGCTGGGCGAGAGGAGGAGTAAGGATTTTGTGGTCCAGGGAAATCCGGATTTGACTACGACTGATTTTACGCCTGGCCTGCATGGTGGTGCTTAAGATGATATCACGTCTAGCTACATCATCCCCGCGCTGCAGTATCTTCCTGTCGCACCGCCACAGCATCCCCCGAGCAAATTTCTCTTCGCAAGGCGCCGTGGGGATAATCCTTGATGCGACAACATGACGTCATCTTCATCTGTCCACTGCTCTATTGCCCTTGATCTCGCGATGGTGTGGAAGGAGTGAGAGAGTAGACCAGCAAGGCATATTTAGATCTGCGCGTAGTCATATAGCGATTCTACCTCAACATCTAATCTGTTGTAACAAACATAACCAAGCTTGCCTTTCTTATTCGCCCCGGAAAAAAAAAGATTCTCACCTCACCCCAACCTTTCCTCACACAGCTCTATTGCCACATCTGCCGTCGCGCCATCAAAAAAGTCATTAAGTATAACCACAACGCTCTCCTCCCTCGTCAACTTCTTCCCCATATCGCCCCTCAGCAGCGGCAGTATCTTGCCATCACACACCGGTTTCGTCGCGAGGATCGGACTCGTACTCACATCGCTATCCAGCACGCTAGCAACGATGACATCTCTAATATTCGTCGCTGTAGCCTGGCATTGCAGCAGCGTGATGGGATGACCCTTTGGCGGGTCCTCGGACATGTCCGATAGTTTAGCGACCATGGAGTCGCCAGTCAACGTAGCATTTGCAGCGTCGTCGTAATTCGAGACCTGCGCGCAGTCCTCTAGGAGGATGAGGCGGGTGTGCTCGGCGCGCAAATCGTGAATAGATTGCCGCATCATGGCGTCCTGATTGCCTACTTTGAGCTCTTTGCCCGCGAGGAGCGGCGTGAGTACGCTGAGTAATTCGTCGTCGTTGGGGCGCGGACAGTCTGCTGGCACGCCGTCCCATCTGTTGTGCACGACGATGATCTCATCCTTGTGCTCGTCCAGGAAACGGATGATGTGGTCGAGTAATACGCGATACGGCATACCGGGTATGGCGCCGTGTTGGAAATACCACGTATCCTCGAGGGAACTCACCTTTTGCATCTGGCGATGGCACTTTGCGGGGCGGAATTCAAAGTATCGTGCGCCGATCTTGAGGATGGTGTCGAGCGTGTCCTTCTGCGTTATAGCTAGTGCGCGGATAATGTCTGGTGCGATGCGGTTTATGGCGCCGTCGCCGACTTTGTTGATGATGGATAGGGCGTGGGGAAGGCTGCGGCCGAGGACTTCTTTGATGACGCCTGTACCTGCGTTCTTGAGGAGGGAGAGGCTGCTGGACATGTTGTTCATTCCAATGTCGTGAGAGGACGGTAGAACCATTTTATGGAAAGGACGGTGCGATTTTTCTGAGCCTTGTGGGATGACATCGCGCATCCAGTTCTCGTAATTCTTGCTAACAGTGATATAACACTGATGTTGTTTTGGCAACTCCGCCAACCCTGGTCCAGCGTCGTAGAATCCATAGGTGATGATGAGATCGTTGGCGAAGATGCTAGGTGTTTGATCCATTTTTACCATTGTGCCATCTTCTAGCTTGCCTGTCATGCTGTTGATTGCAACCCATTGATTTGTGAGTTCTTGACCGTGCTGGCGAACGATGAATTCGAAATTTCCCGTGAACTTGAAATGGGGCAGGTTGGATGACTCTACTTCAAGGTGGTCGTGGAGGAATTGACGCTGAGAGCTGAGCTTGACGCTTTGTTTTGGTACTGTGTACTCAATCTCCACCCCGTCAACGGCGATGTATGTGAAGCACCTTACGCCCTTGGAAGGCATGTTGGATTATATGTCCTCCTCGTTCCAGCCGTGTAGTAGGCGCACTGGTAGCACTAGTGCATGGAGAGTCAAGACCCTGGCGACTCTATTATGGTCGGTGAAATGTGTATAGCATCTTGAGTGAACGCAGTGATGCGGGGCAGCATCTCATATAATATGCAGCCGGCGATCTGCCAGCCACGCGTTTTCAGCTCTGTCTAGACTCTGCGGGTCGTTAGCGGTGGCTTAGCTGTGGTGTTGAAGTGGGGGATCCCGCTGCATGAACCAATGAGACGCGCCAGCCGGGCCGATGCCAATCTGGTAAAGCTCGTCGATTGCTAGCAACAGTTTCTGTTCATGACAAGGGCGCTAGCAACAAGCAAGTCGGGAGTTGTAGCAGTCTTGGTTCTTTGACCGTGTTTCCATTCTCCAAGTCTTAAACAGAATGGGTGATTACCGAGTTGCTCATGGACCACAACCCTCAGGCCTGTAATGTACCATCGCCAATCTGATCATATTGACTCGATGGACATCAGGTCGAGATATGTAAGGATCAGACTGGAACCATCAGACGAGAAAATTCTATGCGACTGTTCCTGCGTCGATACAGTTTGATGCCCTGCGGATCAGGCCGGTAGCCAAGGCGACACACCTTGTACACATCTCATGATCGACCGGGATGAACCGTAGTGCAAGGTATCGTAAGGTTTGTATCTTCCGAGTTCACCTTTGGAGACTAGACACCGTCATCTTGTACGACTAAGCCGACTTCAGGCTATATTGGACAGACAGGTGAAAAGGAAAGACAATCGTTGACCGGTGACCGGGAGCTTCGGGCCCGTTGTTCACCAGAGATGCAGGCGAAGATGCATCTTCCTGTTGGATCTACAGCCTCAACATGGTCATATGTGCACCAAAAGTCTGGAAGACCCAATTATCTTGCAGGAGAATAGCCAAGTGGGGTGTGAGAGAGTCGAGGTGAAACGTGCCATGCGTTTCAGTGATGCTTGGTTGCTGCTGGCAAGATGTTGGTGGGGCAATGAGCTGTTGCCCCTCCTTGCCGCAAGCACCTCGCAGGTCCCTTCTAGAACAAGTAGTTGGATACACTTAACGTACGTTGTCCCCGATTGATCGCCTGCCTCTTCCCATCTAACGTTGAGTTGCAATTGCAGACTCGAGCAATCAGTCAATCAATCAACGCCACAAACAATTCGTGTAAAGTCGATACGTACTGTACCCCTCCACACCCCGAGCTATCACAACACATCGTCGTCATCATGGTCGAGCGCACGAACAAGCCCTCAGCGTTGAACGCGCCCACACCTTCAGCGCCCGGCCCACAAGTCGACATTGTCGGAGAGGGTGGAAGCCAAAAGGTCGTGGCAAGGTTGCCGTCTGGCGAGAGCATCGAGGTGCTGCTCTTCGGAGCTACCGTTACTAGCTGGAAGAGCAACGGCGGACAGACTGAGAACCTCTGGCTGAGCGATGCGGCTGACGTGACGGGCAAGAAGCCTGTACGAGGTGGTATCCCCGTCGTATTCCCCGTCTTCGGTCCTCCGCCCAAGGACGGACACGCCACGTCGTCGCTGCCCCAACATGGCTTTGCTCGTGCATCGCGCTGGGAGTACATGGGCAAGTCGACTGCCGAAGACGCTCTCGACTCCAACTCGGTCAAGCTCGACTTTGGCCTCGACCGTCAATCGCTTAGCGACGAGTCGCGCAAGGCATGGCCGCTGGACTTTGGACTCGTATACAGCGTCACACTTAGCAAGGACAGTCTACAGGCCGTCCTCACAGTCCGCAACGAAGGCGAGGAGAGCTTCGAGTTCCAGTTCCTACTCCATACGTACTTTCGAATTCAAGACGTGTCTAAGATTGCCATCACGGGCTTGTCTGGCACCGAGTACATTGACAAAGTGCTCAATGCTTCTACACACACACAGAGCGACAACCAGCTCAAGATCACAGGCGAGACGGACCGCGTGTACAAGGACATCAAGCAGGATACCACATCGATTACTGAAGACGGCAAGCCTCGCTTCGACGTGATCCGCGACAACGTCAAGGACACGGTCACGTGGAACCCGTGGATCGAGAAGGCCAAGGCCATGGGCGACTTCTCCCCAGACGACGGCTACAAGAACATGGTGTGTGTCGAGATTGGTGCTGTCGATGGGTGGCAGAGGCTGGAGAAGGGCGAGGTGTGGGAGGGTGGCATGTTGGTCAAGAGCCACTTGTAGGGGGGAGAGACACTGAGGGGGGAGAGACACTGAAGAGGGAGAGCGACTGATAGACTAGAGCAAATATTCGAAATTAATGCGTGAGTCTGGCCGCTTGATGTTGTGCACTTTGTTTGCGCTGAGACCCTTGCCAGCTGGGTCGCCCTTGCCGTCCCACAACTCCCCGCCAAAACTTGCGCGCGCCGCCCAAACAAGAGACGACTCCATGACAACAGTCAGCGCTACCTGAGGGACAGTGTCATGCTACTTGTACACGACAATCGCGACGCAGCTCGCAACGCCTTCAGTCACCGTCTTTGGGCCATCGACTGAGGTCCCTGCCGATATCTCTACACCTCTACAGCTTCCCCGCACCGCGCGAGGTGCTACGACTGCACGCATCACAGGTAACTAGGTGGAGACGGCTACGTCAGTTATTGTTTGCATAGGCGAAAAACTACAGCACATCGCCGGATAGTCAAAGACGTTGCGCCGTCCTCTGAAGCTGGCGGCCAGGCCGACGTCGCAAGTCGCACCAACATGTCACTGATTCCATACGCCCCAGCCGAGTCGCGCGAGATTGTACTGTAGGTACCCATAGCAGTCTGGTGAGTAGGAGGGCAGTGATGACCAGAGGCTAACGGCTACAGTCGCCATGGTTCCGCCGTCGTCGTCTACGACCAGCGCTCGAAACAACTCTCCCTGCGCGATGCTTCCCACGCAACCGACATTGGCTCCACCTCATGCCCTTACTGCCACCGACCCTACCGCGAACCGTCGCCGCATTCGGAACACGATAGCGATGAGCCAGAGCATGCCGTGCCAGGCATCCCCGCGGAAAATGGCTTCGTCAATCCCGCCTACTTCCAAATGCTGCGTCGGAGCCAGCCAGGCTCAACAGAGCCGTCGCGACCCTCGTCGCCACACAAACAATTGACGCCTGCACCCATGCGCATGAACAGCTTTCAAGCACCAGAAGGAACCGAGTTTGTCGGGAGCACACCGGTGCAGCCTGCTAGGAGCCAGGGCATTTCCGCTCGGGCCTTTAGTCCAAACTATTTCAAAGACTTCTTTGTAGAAGAGCGGGAGCTGGGCAGAGGCGGCAAGGGCGTGGTTCTGCTGGTGCAGCATGTTCTCGATGGCGTGCATCTGGGCAAGTTTGCATGCAAGCGCGTGCCGGTGGGCGACGACCATGAATGGCTAGAGAAGGTGTTGATAGAAGTCCAACTACTCCAGACCTTGTCCCACCAGAACCTAGTGTCCTACCGCCACGTGTGGTTAGAAGACTACCAGATATCCAGCTTTGGACCGAGCGTGCCTTGCGCTTTCATACTGCAACAGTACTGCAACGGCGGCGATCTCCATAGCTATATCCTCGACTCGGCCAAAACTTCCATCACAAAAGAGCAGATGAAGGAGCGACTGCGGCGGAGGTCCAAGGGTCGGTTGGAGGATCCAGAGGACGTGCATGGTCCGCGTCGCATGCACTTTGAAGAGATTATTTCCTTTTTCAAAGACATTACGTCTGGACTGAGCCACCTGCACGCCAACGGCTATATCCACCGGGATCTGAAACCCAGTAATTGTCTACTCCATCGAACTGGCCGTAAAGTCAAAGTCCTAGTTAGCGACTTTGGAGAAGTACAGTCAGCATCCGGAACCAGGAATTCTACGGGCGCGACTGGAACGATTTCGTATTGCGCGCCGGAAGTGCTGAGGCAAGAGAGACCGGGTGGTGCGTTTGGCAACTTCACCACGAAGAGTGATATCTTTTCGCTTGGCATGATTGTCTACTTTATGTGTTTTGCGCGACTTCCGTATCGGAATGCGGATGGTGTTGATGAGGATAACGAGGACCTAGACCAGTTGCGTGCTGAGATATCGACTTGGGCGGGCATCGACGACGAACAACGCGTTCGATCGGATTTGCCTGAGAAGCTGTACAGGAGTTTGAAGAGGCTTCTTGCTATCAACCCTGATGAACGGCCTGGCGCAGAAGAAATTTTACACGTGCTAAAGTCGCCTCTAGTTTTCGACGAGTACAATGCATCTACATACCCCGCCCCATCTGGTCTGGACGAGTTCAGTCCGCGCATCTCGAGAGCTGACACACCCAGCCCGTCGCCAACCCAGGGCAACAAGAAGAGCAGGGGCGTAAACTACACACGGCCAGGACGATCCCATCTTAGTGCTACCGTCGTGGATCGGTCGCCTAGTCCGTCGCGTCCAGAATTCATGAGGAGGCAGTCATCAGAAGATGGAGCCGTCATTCTGAGGAGAGGAAGCAAGCTGGAGTTTCCACCACCGCAGCCTTCTGGAGGGAGAACGCCGAGTCCGCAACGGTTGATGTTACCTCCACCACTACCACCCACGACATTAGCAAGGTTCTACAGACATGTCAAGGATCCTGCGGTTGTCAATGCGGCAAAGATTGTGCTGTTTTGTGCAAAGGCCTACAGTCTGCTTTCTCCTTGTCAGCCTTTTGCAGCAGATGCGCGAGTACTGTACCCGCTACTTTGCATGGCGTCACTCGACTTCTTCCGTGTTGGCGGGTTAGGTGGGTTGGGACGCTCGGCCCTGCTTTTGTGCGCGCATTTGGTGGTGGTGGGTGTGACTTGGAAAGTGGATAGGCTGTGTGCTGGGAGGAGTGTGGCTTGGGATGGAATGTAGCGACGACTGGGCATGACTTTCTTCCTGCAGCTGTTGTTGTGGGTATCAGGAAGACATGTTCTATGATCCGTGTCTGTGGTATGCAAAACGAACAAGGTGTTTGAAAAGGGCGCAAAGGACATGTGGTCGTTGGGCTTGGTGCATTTGAACTTGTGATACCTCTGTAGTACTGATATTGCGCATTAAAACAGTTGTAGATATGCTTATGGTATAGAGCACACGTCGGTGAATTTTAGAACTAATTGCTGAGAAACGCTTATCAAAGGGAGAAGACTATATCACGATGGTCTTGTACTGTAGTTCCAAACATCGCCGTGCTTGCATTTCGGCAGCATTACCATCGTAGCAGTATATTCATTTTGCTTGGTGCGAGAGCGCGTCGGTGGCTGGAGTGGGGCCAGGGTTCGTTAGCTTTGTTTTGGAGTAAACACGCCGACCCGCTTCTATCTTCGACACTGAATCATCGCACTTTCCCACACAACGCGCCCCATCATACTTGGGCTGGCAATCTTTTCTGTCTTTCTTGGAGGTAATTATACAGCTGAGGTAGATCTTTACAAAGCATCCTTTCGAGATAGCCTATTTACGTACGTGTTTGACACGCGACGCGCATCCCACGATTTGAGATTGCCCGCGCGGCCTCAGGATTCCAACACGCAACATGCAGTCCTCTCCTCCCATGAGCGAAGGGAAAGCGCGCGCTATCAGAGAACTCTCACGCAGTCTCAGTCACAGCCCTAGAAATATCACATCGCCCTCACCACCACCCAGCGACTCGAATCCCACGCAGCGGTCGGGTTTCGGCACCAACACGTCTCAATTCTTTGACGACCCAGACATTCTCATGTCCACACAACACAACATCGCGGAAGACACCAACACACTACCGGGATATCCGCGGATTCGTTCAACCGCGAAGAAGATGAATACTTGGGCTCCGTTCCGTTCCGAGCAGGTCCAGCCCGACACGTCCATGGTCAACAAGGAGTTTGGCGACTTTGACCACAGCATCTCCGACGAGGAGAGCATGGCCATCGAGCAGGCGCGAGGTAACCGCAGCAACCGCGGTACCCCCAGCAAGATGAGCTCCCAGTTCAACAGCCTCTACGACATCACACCCCCCACCAACAGATCGCGTAAATCATATCAGGCAGACACTGGCAGCCTCCGACGTGACGCGGCGATCCGTCGCGCCTCGCGCAACGACCTGGACTACACTGCATCGCCGCGTCCTGCAAGCAAGCGCAATTCTCCCGCCCTCTCCACAAAGGAAAGCCGCAAGAGCACTTCACTTGCACAGCTGCACGCAAAGCTCTCCGAAGACGAGTCATCGTTCATGGAGCATCGACCACCAACACTGACCATGGAGTCCACCAAGAACACGCGCTGGGGCAACAGGAGCCGACAGACCTCTCTCCAAACCGACGGCAATGTCGATGCTCTTCCACAGCCAAAGGCTACACCTCGCTCAAGGCCTGCTACAGCGCAGAACGCGACTGCGCAGTCCTTCATCTTGCCTGATCTTCCCAATCTCACCGAGCTCGTCTCTGGCGTGTTCGACGATGGCACACCCGTCTTTTCCAAGACTGCACCATCACGGTCACGTTTTGCGGCTCCACCGTACGGCGGTCGCCGACCATCGCATATTCCCATCGATGGAGCGCCTATACCTGACGAGGAAAAGGCCATCTTCGCTGCTCTCCAGCAGCTGCAGGAGAAGATTGCGGACATGGAGCGCGAGCGTGAAGACAAAGACAAGAAGATTGATGAGCAAGAGCTGGAATTGATCGAGCTGAGAGCGACTACGCAAGCTCAGGAGAAGCTCCGGCGAAGTGACAGCGCGCAAGACTCTGACGCTGGCGGAAAAAGCGGCTGGAAGGTCGAAAAGACACGTAAGTTGCCGTCCCCCATGTCTGTTCCTCCCTGCACAATATGATGTCGAATGTTATCATTCAGTTATCCCTGTCTGAAAACTATTGTTGAAAACTTACTATTCTGATTTGCGTCTATCATCACCCTCCTGCAAAACACGAAAGTTCCGGGACTTTACTGACAACGAGCAGGCCTTGACGCGACTGTACAGACCCTCCGAACGAAGCTCGATCGCGCCGACCGCAAATCCGCCGTCCTCGAAATCGAGAAGAAACGTCTGAGCACCGAACGGGATAACATGGCCAATCAGCTGGGTGTCGCGTTCCAGACTTGCGAGGAGCTCAAGATCGAGAAGAACGCCTTGACCAAGGAAAACGATCAACTCCGCCAGGAAATTGACACCCTTCGCGCCGAGAACGAATCGCTGCGCGATCAACTCGAACAAGACTTGTCTCACCACCGAGAAGAGACGATCCAGCTCCGCCAACAGTTTGACCAAGCCGCAAACGCAACTCAGAGGGAGAACGCGAACCTGCACGCAGAGCTGGCTCGTGTGCGCGCTCAGCAGGACGAAAACACACAGCAATTGACTCGCAGAGACATGGAGCTGCGCAAGGCACGTCAAGAGCACGCCGAGTACGCGAGATTGAAGTTCGACCATGAGTTACTCAAGGCCCAGGTTGAGGAACTGAAGAGGAAGCGCGAAGAGGATATCAGGCGTTGGGAGAGGCAAGAAGAGAGTTTGAGAGCAAAGGTTGGGAGGCGGGACGATACTATTCGGCTGTTTGAGGATACGACGACTCAAGAGCGTACAAATGAAGCTATGCGTCTAGACAACGAGAATCTCCGAAACGAACTCCGAGAACTCCAAGCCCAGCAAGACGAGGAGAATGAGGAGTGGGCGAGGAGAGAGGCGGAACTACAGCGCAAGATTCGACAGCGTGAGATTGCTGTAAGGAAAGCCAGGGTAGAGAACGATACCGAGCACATCTTCGAAGACAAGCCTAGCTATCGCCGCGAAGATACACGGACGCGTATCAGGAATCGTGTTCAGCAGGAGGTCCGTAACAGCAAGATTGCCAGCCAGGAAAGCCCACGGAAGTCGTTCACCGGACATTCGAGGTTCTCAACTCGCAGCTTTTCCGCATCTGTCCCAGCCGATAAGCATGCGCACGCAGAGAGCGATGTAGAATCTACCACCGATCTTTCTCTTGCGCCACGCTCCACTCTGCGTATCTCACGAAACCCTGCTTCTTCTGCTAGGCAGACGACGATGACGGTTCAACCCCCCACTGATCTGAGCCTCACGGAGTTGAGCTTCTTCCCCCAGGAGGAAATTGCGCGGTTGAGGCGCGAGCTGGAGGAACAGCGTGCGAATGAGCGGGCTGGTAAAACTCAAACTGGAGAGCAGATGAGGGAAGACACTGTGAGGAGTCAGCGACAGACTCGCGAGGATACAGGGCGGTCTGTGGCAAGTGCAAAGAGCACATCGCATTCGCGTCGACCCTCTCTCGTACGCAAGTCTAGCCTCAAAGACACCACACAGCGCACCACCACCACGCACTTTGACGAAGACACAGGCAAGCTGTCCCATGCAGATACCGCCGCCGACGACGCCGATGCCGAAGCAACGCAAACTCGCCAGTCAGCCATGTCTGATGCTTCGATGCTCAGCAACACTGGAAGGCGAAGGCGGAGCGCGCCTGCCACGGAAATGACCAGTGCGTTTATCCTACCGGATATCAAACTTGCTTCTTCCACTACTACCGGAGTGAAAACACACACTACTGCTACTACCACCAAGCCCGTCATCAGCAAGGAACACGACAATGACAATTGCACCGTGTGCCGCCGCGAGGGTTACACGACGGCTACTGCTGCTCTCGTTGTACCCAAGTTGGTCAAAGTGTCGGAACGCTCAACCGCCGATGAAACAGATGCTACGATGCGGCCCGTGCAATCACCAAGGGAGGCTCTGGCAACGGTTGTCAAGGGACTCAATGATGAGCGCATACACTTGACTGCCGAACTAGCCGTTCAGCAAGCTATGCTGAGCGAGCATGACCCTAGTCTGGGTAAGAGACGCCGCGCGGCTATCGACGTCAGTATCCAAGATTTGTTGCGCAGGCTATCTTGGTTGGACCAGCAGATTTACAGGCTGCATGATGTGCTCGAGGGACAGGAAGATGTTACTGAGGAGGAGGTTGAAGAGCTTACTATCCAAGCTGTTAATAAGGCTGCCCCTGCCCCTGCCCCTGCTGCTGCTGCTGCTCAGAAGGAGAAGAAGAAGAAGGTTACTATTCGGAGCTTTGTGTCTGAACATGAAGTCTCGGACTGCGATCATCACGGTGAGGATGGCGGTGATGAGAGTGTCGAGTTTAGAAGAGGTGGTCGAGGCAAGACAGATGAGGAGAGTGGGGATGAGGAGGAGGAGCGTTCGCTGGAGTTGCCGTGGGAGGGGTTTGGGGATGATGGGGAGAGTTTGGGCATGGAGGGGGATGTTAGTTTTAATGCGCTCGCGGGGTGGAGGGGTGTACATTAGATAAGGAAGGCTTTGGAAGGACGGGTTGTTGTTTGGATGAAAGGGTTTGTTGCCTTTTAGAGGATGGATATGACGAGGGTTTTTTTGCATTGTTATGGGTGTTTGGGTTATTGGGTTTCGGGATATTGGGTATAGGGCATGTCGGCGTCTTTTTCCTTGGTCCTCTTCTGGTTGTTGGACTTTGGGTTTTCTACCTGTTCGCTCTTCTTGTTTCCTCTTCTTTGGCTTTTTGTCGTCTCAGCACCATGGCACATAGCCTAGCTCTTGTCCTTTTTGGCTTGAGACCTTGACTCACCTTTTGGGTTCGAGTTGGTTTCGCTGAATGAGATGGGACTGGCGTGTGTTTTAGTGTTGAGACGTGGAGTAGTCTGAATTAAGAATGAAATGCACCAAGAATATTTGCATCATGATCACATACCTTCTTCTCTTACATAACGGTCGTTCTTGTTTGCTCATCTGGTCGCTTCACCTTCAGGCTGGTGGCGGAGGGGAAGGTATAAGCGAGCTTACATTCTAGGCAGCAACTGCACGACCCAATCTTCCCTCCTTAACCTCAGCATAGTATTCGCCGACTCTACAATCACCTGTGGCTTGTTCATCCTTCACTTGGCAAGTTCCCTGCACGTATTACATCGTGATCATGAGGTTGGAATGTTCTGATAGTTGAAAAGGGCAACCACGCATGACTGGAGCCTGATCAGATACCATGTCTGACCACGCTATCTCTAGATCTGCACACTCCAATGTAGTATTGAACAGGCTTTGTATCGGTAGCTGAGATGTAACTGACTGCTTGCAGCTTGAGGAACCCAAGGCGGCCTCTGTAGATGGGGACTCCATTTGCGAAACGTGTCACAAGATCGACTTCAAGCGTCTACTCAAAGATTCCAGATATGCCGACCATTCCGATGGGATTCTGATCACGAATAAGCAATATTCTACTGGATGCAAGCTCTGCAGTCTGATTTTTCGAGGCACCCCTGTATGTGAGTTAGGGAAGATGTTCTGGCTTAGGGTATCTGAGGTTCCGGGGTTGAAATTCGAAGACATTAATCAGCATTCAATGCTACATTCAGATCGGGAGAACCTTGCGGTGGATGCTGATGCTCTAGGCACTGTCGAGCTGAAGCTTTGCGTAGAAGTGGGGGGTTCTGACTGCTCTCGACTTGACCCCGTTTTTTGTAGGCTGGCTAGCGATGTCTCGCAGTGTTTGGAATGTGCTCAACCTGTACAGAGGATCTGGGACTACCACAAGGCGCGCTTATGGCTAGATGTCTGCGTAAGATGTCACGAGTTCGCCTGTGAACCGGACTCACTCCCCATCCCGGCGATGAACCTGATAGATTGTGAGGAAATGGTTATTGTAAAAGCATCTCCACAGATGCCGTGGCTGGCACTGAGTTACGTATGGGGTATCAATTACCAAACTGAAGATCTTGCAGGATATCGCGCTGGATCAAGCCTGCCTTTGGTGGAAATTCCTCGCACAATCAGAGACGCCATTGTTGTTACGTTGCAGCTTGGATATCGATTCTTATGGGTTGACGAATACTGTATCGATCAAAACGACGAAATCCACCGAAAAGACCAAATCGACAAAATGGATCGAATCTATCGTGGTGCAGATCTCACTGTCGTAGCTGCAGCTGGCATGGACAAAATGTACGGCTTACCAGGCGTGGGACCAACAACTCGTACAGAGGAAAATGTTGTGCGTATTGGGGATGTCATCGTATTCTCGAAAGGGATCATGCCACACATTGAAACTAGACAGTCGAAATGGTTCACTCGAGCATGGTAAGATGGCCCCAGGATTCCAAACTTTTGACAAAATCACTGATCTGGCTAACTTCGGCATGTGCAATCTGTAGGACCTTCCAAGAAGGATTCTTGAGTAAGCGTATGTTGGTTTTCACAGATCGCCAGGTATCGTTCTATTGCTCAGCAGACCATTGGATGGAAAGAACGGGGCGCCCTGATCCCAACAGATATGCCGCTCCTCCACATGCGTTCAACCTGCTCCTCCAGATGAATTTCCAACGCAAAATGTCTACGACATCATCTATTTGGACCTGGAATTACTTTGCAGTGATTCTGGAGATGTATAGCCAACGGCAAACTACCAAACATGCGGATACTCTGGATGCGTTCCAGGGTGTCATGAATCACGTTCGACAAGCACGACCAACTACTCAGCTGCTTTGTGGCCTACCTTTCTTCAGATGTTCAGAAAAAGTGTTCATGCAGTCATCTGAGGATCTCGTTTCCACTGCATTATCGTGGTTTTCGTACCCGAACGAGCTCGATTCACCCCAGAGGCATACTACATTCTCCTCATGGACTTGGGCTGGATGGAGTGGAGGAGCGAAGTTCTGGCGGCTTGACATCATAGAGGCTAGACACCAACCCTATCTACGGCGCGTACGACTAGAGTCACCTTCTGGACAGACTATTGTGTCTTCCACGACTTGCAAGGACGACATGCAAGGCGAGCTTGACACTGTAACGCTGGTTCAGTTCAATGCCCCCATGATACCAGCTACCAGCTTCTCTATCACAGATGATCTGCCCGACAATCGTCATCATTATCGGTATTCTGGCACCCTTGTAGAGATTCCCAAGTTCAGAGTTTCTGGTCGGAGGTTATATCACTCCAGCTATCCACGGAACTATTCATTCGAGCAGTTGGTTGAGAACATACGCACGGGTATATGGTCATGTTTGACGTTGTGTGCTGGAATTTGTAACGAACGCAATAGGGACATAGAGCACTCAATATTTGTACTTGTCGTTTGCTGGAAGGCCGATAGCGTAACTGCTGAGCGGATAGATTCGTTCTGCATACATACAGAGCTGGATGAGCTCTCAAGGCTCGGACCCGTCTTGAATGGGACTTGGACGTGGCGCCGTGTCAGACTGCTCTAACCACACTCACTCACGGTGTGACAGATATGAGCTCTCCAACATTCAAACCCACCGGGAACATCCCTTTATCTTCCATTTTGCCTTTTCAGCCTCACAAATACACGCCTAGAGTACTGAGAGATCTTCATATTACCCCTCTCACCGTCATGAGGTAGATATCTCCTGTGCTGCTAAATCCGCATACCCTTGACGAATGTTCTCGAACTCGCCACTAGCTTTCTGTGCACTTGTTTTCGAACTGTTAGCTTGTCGCTTCCATTGATTTCCTGTTTCAGGCGCCCCGAATCTCTGGTTATCTTTTTTCGTTCCAGGACTGCAAGGTCAATTTGAGGAGTCTATTTGATGTTGTCTGCGGTCTCAACACCTGCTGTTGATGGGTGATTTTGATGGACGCCAGGAAGTGTTCTTGATGCACGCATCAAACAGAAGCTGAAATAGTCCAGATCGAAATTGATCTGCATCTACCAAGGTAGCCATCTCACCTATTTCGATATACCAATTACTTGCTCGGATAATGCGCATGACTTGGTGATTCGATAAGAGAAGTGGGGAGTACGACAAAGCAAAAAGGCAGACTCTTGTTATAAGTTTATCATGGTCTCCGGATCATTCACAACTAGTCTAGATACCCCAAGTACAAAATGGCGGAACGCTCGCATATATCATGAAAGATAAGTGAGATGCGCGACGAAGTGATTAGCCGTGTTTCTTCCATGAAGGATGGTTTATGAGTGATACAGCTGTGGGTTTCACGCGTCCTGTGGTCAGCCTTGCTTGGAGCCTTGTGATACCATGTCGGGATGTCGGAATTTCAAGATGAATGGAGCGTATAGAAGAGGAGAAAGCGACATTTCCTGAAATATTGTTCATGTTGACAGCTTAGAAGCTGTTACACGTATCATGAATTATAAATTATCATACGCCTGATCTTTTTGAACCAATTTGAAGGCTTGTTAAACCCTAAATTTGGGATCGAAGGGAATGAGATCACAATCATCCTCGTTGTCGAAAGTCTCGAATTGTGATTCGCCTTTGCGGTAATCTTCTTCCGACACATCTAAGTCATCCGCCTTTTCGACTGTCTTCCAGACACCAAGGCTTCCAGAAGGTAGATTGATCGCTATCGGGCTAGCTGATCGCTCGCCATCCCGAGGACCAATGATGATAACACCATCCAATTCTGCCACATTACTTGGGAAGAACTGAACTCGACGGCAACGCGCTGTCCGCGGCAGTGTGATTTCGTTACTGGGCTGAGTGACCTTTGTTGCGGTGTGTCCCTTTTGTTCGCTCATAGAGCTTCGTGACGTCTTTAGGGGTAACCTGTACACGCAAATCCTGTCAGAGCTGCAGGTCATATAGACGTATTCTTCCTTCCAAGTTAGGCTAAACGGCTGGTCTGCCAGTCTGTCACGATGCCATTTGCCCAGTTCCACCTTCGTCTTCGCGAGCTCTTTTGGTGGGCGTACTGAAGGTCGCTTACTGGAAAGAGACCAAGAAGACAACATGATACTCAGGTCCGGCTGATCAACCGTTTTCTGATTCATGTGTGGCATAGGGATTGTTGCATAGACAGTGAGCGTATACAGAAATGTGCCGCAAGTGGAAAAGTGAGTGTCCACAGTCAACTCATACTCTATAATATCGGTCAGTGGATGAGACGTATGGGTCTATCTCATCAAACTTACCGAACCAGTTCCTTTTCCCCGTACCTCCATGGGTTGGCCGGATAAAGTACCTATTTTCCTCGATATCTGCGCACAGCATTTTCCAATCACCAAGGGGCCAGATCAGAAGGCTGTTGTAGGGATGGAAACATGGATGGGAATTGTACAAACACGGCCTTTTTGACCTAGGATCGTGATACCTGAACATCACTGGAGTGGCGCCATCAAGTCTTTCCACCACAATGCATATGTCTGAACGGCAGTCAACCAATCGCAGACCACCAAGGCGGCGTAGACGACCACGACTATGAAGTCGCGTTTTGTAAAGCTGATGGAATCGGTCATTGCACCAACGACCTTTCTTGAGGCACGTAACGCAGAGGTCATAAAAGTTCTCGCGTACGCAAATGACGCACTCATAGAACAGGCTCAATGGTTGAGCTTGACATGCGTCACAGACACGGTGATGAAGCTTTTTCTTTGTTCCAGTAATGTCCGCATATCTCTCTTCTGCTTGCTCGAATTCAGATGCTGATTCTGAAAAGGTCGAGTCGGCAGCAAGATGTGCTGTGGGTTGAGTCCTTAAGAAACCTGTAAACGATGGAAACGATGAGACTTCTGGAAGTGCTTCGGATTCGCTTCCTGAGTCTGATGAGCTCGGAGCATGCGTCAGTTTGCCTAATCCTTCAAGCTCTTCATTAGTACCATCACTACCCGATTCATCCGCTTCAGTTCCAGAGACAAAGCCCGAGCTTTCTTGTGAGTAATCAGTCACCGAGCTGCAAGACTGTGTCGGTGACTCAATACCAAAGGAAAACTGTGAAGCATCTTCCGATTGGAATCCATCCGTTACGGATGCATCATCATCAGAAGACCAAGACTGGCGGCGGTCAAAGAGGTCCTTCCGAAACCGTGATTCAGCTTCGACCAGTCTCCTGCGGCTCTTCACACGCCAATTGCCATAGACCTGTATGTTTTCCCAAAAGGGCGAGCCGTAAGCTTCTGCTTTGTCTTCCTCTTTGAGCCAATGGCCGTTATGTTCAACAAACTCAGCCAGTCCGATTCGAAGACGTTTATGGGAGGAGGTAAAGGCGATCGGTGGCACTCTTTCCGCTTGATCCGACGACGGAAATAGGTATATAGCTCTGGCAACCCCCGGATCGTACAGTTCCCATTTCGTTTCCGCCTTGGAAAACAAGAACTTTCGATGTGACACAGATCTTGGTGCGGAGTTCTGAAACGCCCACGTGTGCTCATATAGCTTCAGATCATCGTCGGACGTACTTCGAGGCGGTTAGCTCTGACAAGATAGGAAGCGGTATGAACTCACTCAGACTTGTAGACCCTCCAAACAGTAACAGTCAGTTTGTCCGTAAGCGTCACGTTACATAAGACTCTATCCGCGTTTTCGCTTGGATCAGATTCATCTTCAAGTACGAACGCCATCTGAAATCGCTGCAGAGGATGATGACGACGGAAGTAGTTAGTGGTACTCAAAGTGCTCCATAGACAACGGTCTATCTCGCCGTTGACGTTTTCACAGACACCCCTCTGTAGAAATGGGCCCCACTCTGCCAGGAATTCGTGGTAGTCGTTCCACAACTTCACATAAGCGCCGGAGACGAGGGATGCAGGAAGATTCTTCTTGATGTTCCTTTTCTTGGGGTCGTCACAATCCAAGTCCTGGATGAAATGCCCGGGGACGAATAGACTCTGAATCTGGATAGCCGTGATGAATTGAGGAGATCGTAAGAAACACTCAACAAGATGGGAGAAGCGGAGGTCGGGCTCAGGATCGTCTACATGCCGATACCAATACTTCGCGGCATACTGGAGGAACTTGTGTTTGCGAACGTCTTCAATACCGGCTCGAAATATGAGAGCGCTCTCTTTAGTCAACGTCCGCGCATATCGGTTCTGGAAGAGATAATTCAAGCAAGAATTTGCTAAGAATGTCGCATCAACCATTGGTGGTTGGCTCGAGTTGCCGGTCGTTGTTGACGAGCCTCTTTTGGGGTGATTCGAAACACTAAGAAGGTACAAATGCACTGACTGGTGTGCCAAGCGAAAAACACCATTGGTGTCTTTACTGTCCTTGGAGTAGTAGCGTACGAAGGGAACGCAGCGATTTTTGAGACTGTTAAAAAGAATCAAAGAATTGGGTGATATGTTGGGGAGTCCTGTTAGAGTGAAGCGGTCCTTTAAGCAGAAGGATGCTATAGCTTCTTGAAGCTCAGGGAAATGCAGAGGTCGCCTTGCGAACGTAAGAATCGACAAAATGGCCCTGTGCGCACATAAGTGTCATGACAAAAAGCGCCGTGCAGATAGGCTTACCGCGAATAACCTGTGCATTGGCGTTTTGTCTGATCGCTCATATCCAGATTCTGTAGCCGCTGGAGCGATTTGCTGTAAAGGTCCGAAAGATCACTGGGTAGACCTTTTTCAATGGTCTGCTTAACCTCTTCCACGCTGGCACAAGTGTTGATAGCTTCTGCCATCATCGCCGCCCATCGGAAGCTGTCGGCAGCCCTAGTCTTCAAGAGCAGTTTACCGACCTCTAGAGAGAGCCACGCACTCTCACCAAACTTCTCGGTGCCTAAGTGAGTCTCGATTGTTGCTTTCAAAAATTTGGCCACACTAGTGCGAGCCTGTATCTCCGGGATATTTAGCTCAACAACCGACGCTTTGCTCGCCATGAGATTATGGCCACCGACATCTTGTTCCAGCCATCCTCTGGTTCTGTCGTCAGACTGGCTACTGAACCAGAGCCGCACATTTGGTTCGGACTGAGCACATCGAAGTAAAAATCCGACCAGGTCTTTTGCTTCTTTCTCTTCGTTGTCCAATTGTTTGCGATTGACATCGTAGCTCAATTCGCTCGCTACTTCATTGATGCCATCGATGAAGAGAAATATTTTTCCGACTGCTGCTGCTGCGCGAAGCAGCTCCGTTACCAAACCCTTCATCTCCTCTGCATCTTGTCTAGCTCTGTTTCTGAAGCTGATCGCAGCTTCAGTCAGAGCTCTGCAATCGTCTACCCTCTTCAATAGTCCCGATGCTAATCGTTGGAGAACTTCGAGCTTTTGAAAGATGTGTCCGAAATGGACGAATTCGAAGACAGCTCCAGGTCTATCAGGCAGGTTCTGAACATGTTCGATGGCGGCGGAACTTAGGAATGTCTTTCCCACCCCAGACGGTCCAGTCAGCCAGAGACATGTATCGGATTCAGATTTGGCAATCCAAGATTGGAATCTAGTGTCATTGAGCAACCAATCGCAGGTCCCCTTATGATTGTTCATCATCTCGCAATTGTTCTTATGTTCATCCCGATTGCTGCTGTCTGTATTGCCTATCCAATCCCAAAGGGCGCGAATCCGATCGTCATCATGCTTGACAGCTGAAAGACCACTCCGAATCCTGTCACGAAGCCTTTTGTAGTTCACGTGTTCGGGGTGTGGAAATTTACATATATCCTCGTGGCGGACCCGATCCATCCGGAATATCCTTTCGTGGAGTATCAATGTATGGGCAGAGAGCCCTGGAGCTATCTGCGAACACTTAGAACGCACTTCAATGTGAGTTCTATCTACTGTACCTGTTTACTCGTGTCACCGTCGCTTTCCAAGATGGAGGCACACGTGGACGATATATTGAAACTTCCAGCTATGTTAGCAAAACGTTTAGCCTGAGCTTCGAGCTCTTGCGACCAGAGTCCAAATTCAGACGCCACATGATCGCTCAGATACCCGCCGTTCAGATTTTGCAGTGCATCGATATTGATTCCCATGTGTGGTGTGTCCAGAAATACAACTTGTCGAGTATTGTTCACGATCTCCGAAAGACTTGAAATAGCTCTGGAGTGGTTCAACGCCTAGAATCTGTCATTATGAGGCTTCGGGGATAGCTCAGTGGATATTTACGCTCTTGATGATGATTCCACCAATGCCATGTCCTACGAAAGTGATGGGGTGGTGCTAGCGGATTCAGCGCTATATCCAATAATGGAGGAATCAGAAATTGACAAAAAGCTTACGTAAACCTGGTTGTCGTGAAGAATGCCGCACAATTCTTCCCCAAGGCCAAATATGGTGCTAGGTACGATGATCTCATTACTTTGGGACTTTTGCTCTACCGCTCGATAGCCCCAAGTCCACACGGCGATATTCTTCATCTTATCCTCCAGTGGAAGGAATTCATCTGGCCATGATTTGCCATTCTCGTGTTTCCATGTGCTGAAAGCGTCACCTGAGTGTCCATGAACAAGTACAAGACTACAGACCATGTCAGCAGGTGTAAAGCAATGATGGTTTGCGGATGTGAGAGCTGAGATTACGCACTTGAAACGAGGCTCGAGAGGCCCAGTGGATGACCGGATGCAATGAAGCCCTAGAGGACTTTCGTCAAGAAGTACTGTGGGTTCTATAGGTTTTGTACCCATGGTCTCCGAATGGACATCTAGCAAATGCGTATCAAGCCTTATCGCCGAAGTCGAACGTTCTCGGTGGTAGCGGAATCAGGGACGTGACCTTCGAATCACCATCAACAACGCATGGAGTAGGAAGGTGGTGAATGGAAACAAGTCATCAAGTGTTTCGATTAGAGTTGCTATCAGTCAATCAGTCAGTTGTCAGTTCATCTTTGCGGTTCAAACTGTCAGTCTGGAGGTAGTGAACTGACCTGATTGACTGCCAAGACATTTTTTAGAATCGCGAACTGAGACTGA